>NW_006799973.1:3218910-3302899 GCF_000485575.1 Poecilia formosa
CACCGGTGTGCCTTAACAGCACAGAAGGTTGCCAAAATATTCCAAGCACCTTTAAAACTCATGGAGCTGAATTTGTTATGAAATTCCAAGAAACGTTGACTTTAGGTTTTTTTTCTCTGCCTTTTCTGTGAAGTCGTGGCTTCACAATAGAACAGCACACCACCACTTCAATGTCAGCTAAGTCCTGGTGAAAGTCTTTTACATGGACAGGGTTTTGATTTGCCCACCTGGCAATCCTTCAAGCAGCTCTGTCGGAAACTTTTTCTGCTTTTCTAGATAATGCTTTCTTTTGTAGCTCCTATTTAGTGATTTCACTGCAAACGGAGAACGCGGTTACCTTTGAATAGTATTTTCTTACATTCTTTTTCTGCTTTTCTCGCCATCAACTCTTGTATTTTTCAGCATGTCAGGTTGAGAAATGATGTTTTTGAGGCTGAAGGTTGGGATAAGATTTGAAGGGTCACAAAATGTTAAATCTGATTTTTGCCTCTCTGGATTTATAAGACTTGATTAGAATATTGCATTTACAAACTAACATGTAAAAAAGCCTTATTAACTCATCTGTCTTCAGGTGTCAGCTTTATTGAGAAATAAAATCACTTACTGCTACTATTAATTTTTTAGGAGATGGATACTTTTATTAAAATGTTATGTAGCCACTCTGTTGACTGTGGCTCCTTTCACACGGTAATTTGTCCGTTAACAATTATTTTCTTCATTGATTAAGGTGGCGCTCATTTTCAAGTGATCAATAAAGTATTACAAAAGACCCAATTACAATTTCCCAAAGCCTGAGGTGGCATCTTCAGTTTACTGCTCCAGTAATTACTCTACTGTGTGGCTGAAACGTGATAAGTCAGGTAGGGAAATCATTTTCTTAGAAGAAAGTAAAAATATATCCTAGGATTAACGATTTCTGCTAATAAGGACAACATAAGTGTCTATATTTATGTTTTTGGTAACTTGTGGAGCAGTATACTTTAGTATTTTGTTGTTTTGGGGAGGAGGAGACTAACAGTAATTGATTCTTAAGAATATTATTGCATGTAATTTTATTTAGGAGTATCAAATTAAAGGGGGCAAAATGCAAAAAGATGCACAACCTCTTATTTTCCTTTTTTACAAAAGGAAAAAAAGAAGAAACTAACATGTTGCTTTGTTTATTGCTCTCCAATGAACTGCATTAATGATTGTGATTGTCACCTGAAGACATTTGAAACTAACGAACGGGTATGAATACTTTTCAGTCAGATTGAGATTCAGATATTTCATATTTGAGAACAAAAAGTAAGAAAAGCAATCCACATATCTACCACTTATTAATAAGATTTACAGAAGTTTAAATCCTTCATAATGAACCACAGACTCTCTTCACACTACTTGGAGTAATGAAGGCAAAAGGAAGAAATCCTGATACTTTAAAGTCACGAGCTCTTTAAATCTTTTCTTTTTCTTTAAGCATATTGATAAACGAAAGCACGTATGTTTACCCTGTGTATCATCTGCATCTCATGTTGCCCGTAACCTCTGTCTGTTGATGTTTTTTGGCATCTCCCTTCTCTGGTCGTCTGCTTCCCTCATCAACGACCTGTTGTCAAGGCAGCCTGTGTCCCATCTCTCATTGCCTGAGGCCCATCTGCCCGACATCTGTCTTTGTTAGTCAACATCATGGTGCGCTCCATCTCCAGCACGCTGCTATTCATCATAGTTCCTTCAAACTGTGCCAGCACCTGGGCCGTGGAGTGGCCGAGCCGAGCCGAGGTGTGACGTGCAGGTCTGGGTCTTATTAAAGAGGCTGTTGACTCTCTCTTCTGCCCTCTCTGAGCCTCTCAATCAGTCACTTTCTCCTAGTTGATCCACAACTGATCATCCCTGTCGAGGCCAGATTTAGCCACTTTCTCTCTCTTTCTCTCCCCATGTGTCTTGTTCTCTGTTTTTTGGCTCTCTATTCCTCCAGAGTGTTGTTTTTATCTGTCTAATGATGATCGATTGTGAGAGGCACGTTTGTTTTCATGCAGAGCGCTGATTTTGTTTGTGTCTCTGCCTGTTTTTGTGCATTTTTCCCCCTAATTTCCTTTTTTTTTTGTTTTGCTTCTCTGCCACCGTCGTACTTCCTCATATCCTTCCCCATCTGCCTACCAGGTGGAGTACGATGGCCTGACGGGGCGAGTGGAGTTCAACAGCAAAGGTCAGAGAACCAACTACACCCTGCGGATCCTGGAGAAACACAGAGGAGGCCACAAAGAGGTCAGGAGCCACCTGTTATGATGAGGCAGCCAGGTCACAGCAGCCTTGGGCTTTGGGTTAGTTACAGGTCACCTGGATGGTTTCAGAGAGCCGGCAGAGGCATTTTACAGGAAGGTTAGCGCCATCACAGATTCCCCCTGACGCTGCAGAGATCTCTGCTTTATTAAACAGATGTGTGTTTAACCAGAAGGCCTTTCACTCTGCAGTAGACACATATTTAGTACAATAGAAAGCTTGGCCTTTAGATGCTTTCCACGTTGTTGCTTCTCTTTCAGAAAGATTTTTTTTATTGCAAATCCAGTCCAGGTCATATGTCTTTGGATTTATTTATTTCTCCCGTTGGCTTTCTGTTTCACCTTTGACTCATGTTGCATTTTTACTTATTTTACTTGTCCTGAACTATGAATACATAAAAAAATCATACATTAGTTTCTTATTATTCTGAAAAACAAAACATTTCTTCTTATAATTTGACATCTTCGCTCACACTTTATCTAATTAATAGCCGTCTTTGTGAAACCTTAACTGAATTTGCTGGAGGCTTGCAGCAGGCTTGATCTGTATTGATTTTGGACTCCTTTGTCTTCACATGAACTATGAGCTCGGTTTGTTTTCTGGAGCAACAACAACAAAAAAATCATTAAGATGGTCCTGAATGTAAAATTCTTATATCTTATGAGCCCTATCTCAGTATGTAACATTCACAGAGAGGATTTGGTATTAAACAGACGAGACTTTGAGTCAAAAATAGTTTTATTTAAAAAAAATAATCGTGCATAAACAACTATTGATGGGCTGCATCAACAGGATTAAAACTACTCTGCTTTTGACAGGGATTTTATTTTTAATTAAGTTATTTTTCTTATTTTGTGTAGCCCTAAATAAACCACATTATGAATTTCACTAAGCAAATGGAGGCTGAATAAAGATTTAATTATTAGTGTTGAAAATGTTTCCATTTTGTTACATTACAGCCAAAAGCTTTAATGAGTTTACTGCTGTTTTATGTGGCAGACCAAACCAAAGCAGGAAATGACCGTACAGCTTTGACATGCATCTCCATTCAGCTCTACTGGCTCATGTCTCAGTGTTCAGAGGAATCTTCCTCAACATACAATGTTTCGGATGTAAACCTGGTTAAATTCTGGTCTCGTATGACTAAAGTACCTTCTTCTACTTGAGCCACACAGCAGTCGTAGCTATCAGGACTTTTCTTTCAGATATCGCTCATTCTGTTGCTCTTCTAATAACGACCACGGGTGAATCTGGTAGAAATGCTCTACTTCTGGGTCTGTTTAGGTGGATAACCATGTTTTGTTAGGTTTGCAGTCCACAGCAGACTTAACCATTGAGCTTACAGGTTGAACTGCGCTCTGTGAAATATTCAAAACTTGGGAAAGGGTTTTGTAACCTAATGTTGCTTTAAACTTCTCCACAACTTTATCCCTGACCTATAGGCCGTGTTCCCTGGTCTACATGAAGGTGGTTGTTTACTAATGTTTTCTAGTAAATCTCTGAGGAGCTGTATACATACTGAGATTAAATTACATACAGGTCAACTCTATTTACGCACACTGGGGCACGGCTGTTCTGTTGCTGCTGACCTGCAGTTCTCACCCTGCTGCTTACTGTATTTTTAATCTGTTGTATTCATTGTTTTTATGCTCTACATGAGTGTGAGTATGATAACCTTACGACATTCTTGTTGCTATGCTAAATCATTTAATGTTTTAATAAATGATACATATATTTTTACCTGTTTTGCTGTAGCCATTTTTCTTATTTCTAAAATAAGAAATACAGCTTTTGTGTATGTTTTGTATGTTATTACTGGCTATAAACCAAAGGCAGATCTGCACATGTTTGAACTATTAAATATTCATGTTTGTTTTTGTAGTTGCTAATTAGAATATACAATATGAAGGCAATTGGTTGCACAACATTTTATTTGGAGTATTGGAGAAAAAGGTGTTGAAGACAAATTCAAATCACACTTTAAAGTTTTTCTTCTATAATATAACTGCACTACCTTTAATGCATTTATAACTGTTCTATAATTCTAAAGCTACAAAAGATGAAAAACTTCAAGGCACTACATCAGTCAGAGCACAACATTGTAAAATACAACACAAAAAAACTGGTAAAGTCCTAAAAATTTCTGTCATTATCTGCAAGAAAAAGCAATCCAAGTCAAGCAGTTTCATTCCCGTTTTTATTTATTTGTATAAATTGTGCTGGCTGGCTAATCCCATAACCAAATAACATCCTGGGAGTTTCGTCAAAAGTCATTATAATTTTCTGATGGCCTCCTTAGAAAAGTATTAGGAATAAGTGAAGAGAGATTAAGCATTAAAAAGCTAAGTTTAAGTGATTGCAGGGAAAGCTGCTTGTCTGGAGGGAACGCTTCCTCCGTCCTTCTCCTCAGTTTGTCTCCCAGATCTCTGCTATCAGCCAGGTGTCTCCAACACTTACACAAAAAGCCATTTTCTCACTTAAAGCTAAACTCCAACTCAGCCGAGAGCGTGGCTGTAGTAATTAACATTTTAACTTTGCCCACCTGTTTGTATGGTGACATCCACTTTAGACGCCAGCAGCGGTTCACGAATAAAAAAAAAATAATAAAAAAAATGCTTTCAAGCGTCAGAGCAGGATAAAAACTGTAATAGAAACGGTGCAGCGGAGCCATTACCACTCCTCTGATCCACTGACACGTGTGCGGTATATTCCTAGGAAATGCCTCCGTGAGCCGCTGATCCACTCGGCACGTTGGTTAGGTCATAATCACACACTTATGCACCTAAGTGACTTTACTGTCTCCATAAAATAGAAATAAATGCTCTGCTATGCAATTCAACAAAGGTGTGAATAAAGAAAAGAGACGTGGCTATAAAACAGCTAATCATGGATGCTTTTCATTCCCATCAATGCCAGCCTGTCACCAGCTCATTGCTTTGCTTGTAAATAGCAATTGGTTTATAATGGCACATATTACTGCAGTTCTTTTGGCTCCTGTGGGAACTATTATATCAATATAGATACACGGTACATAACAGGTTGAGAAGAGAAAATACAGAATATACAGTGGCGAATGTAGCTTGCGTTTTAAAGTAGACCACTGGGATGGCTGTGCTGACTGATGTACTTGAGCTTGTAGTGTGCTGCAGTTTAAATTTCTATAAAAACTGATTCAATTAGAGCTTAAGAGTGCATCATTTATTCCACAATGGTTATTGATTTTCTCTTGTTTTGTGTTCTGTGTTAGATTGGGATCTGGTACTCCAACAACACTTTGGCAATGAACTCCACCAGTTTGGATATTAATGTCTCAGAGACGCTGGCGAACAAGACCCTGATTGTCACCACCATCCTGGTAAGGTCACAGCTAGCTACCTCACAAGTGTCCACACTGGCAAGTAGAGTTGTTTTTGTGCTTGCCTGCTGTGCTGGAGCTCACGCTGCGTTTTGGTCTCTTTCTGGCAATTTAGCCGTAGCTGTAGCTGTCATAGAAACTGACAGAGCGCTGAGAAGGACGTGTTACTTAAATGAGGCTGCCAGAGTGCTGGTCTTTTATTAATGTCCTGCTGTCCTTTGGCTGTTTAGATGTTTAATGACATCTTAAAAACAGTAATGTCTTTGCTGATCCATCATCTTCCTTCTCACAATAAATACCTTGTATTCACTGTTTTAAGGGATTAAACTAAAATCAAAATAAATGTGTTGTGTGACGTTGCTCTTTTGGGTCTTTGTTTAAAAAAATAGGAATAAAATCAAAGAAGCAATACAGAGAGAAAATGGATCTTGGTTAAGGTAAAGCAACTCAACTGTCAGGAATATGGACGGAAAGTGCCCTGTGACAAGACCGGTGTCATCCCTGTCCCCAAAACACCTGGAGTAGCTGCCGTGTTGCACTTACCCGCGTTACCATGAAGTGCTTGGAGCACGTAGTCGAAGCCCTCACATCCTCTCCGGCTGCTGCAGCTGACCTGCTGCGTTTTGCATGTAGGCCAAACCGTTTCCAGAGATGAAGCAATAGCTTCTGCACTGTGCTCTTCCCTCCCTCGCCAATAAATCAGGGAAATATGTTTGAACACTGCAAAAACTGAAATCTAAGTAATATTAAATATCTTAGATTAAGGGGATTTATGCTTGTTTCTTTTCTGGCAAGGTACTTTTTCTCACTAGGAGAAGGTATCCTTCAGAGAGGTGTGTTAGGTCCAATCTTTTTCACCCATGAATGTCCAGCCAAATTTAACCTTAACTCCAATATTATATTTGCAAATGGAACCATTATCATTTTTTTGCACATCAGATACTGAAGAATAATTTAACGCTGAAGAAATAAGAAGCCGGTGATCTTAGTTTCAGGACAACAGCTTACTGAAGTTCAAAAATCTCTGGAAAGCTAAAGGGGGCTGTTGGGGAAGAGCTTGCCTGAGGATTTTTAGATCAATATGAGTGAGGATCAAAGATGACCTAATCAGAAATCAGCAAGGCAGAGGGCTTGTTTCTGCCACAACCGAGTAGTTTAGGTTGGACTCACTAACCAGCTTCTCTCAATGCACCACTGAGAATATTTTTGACATGCTGTTTCACAGCCTGTTACAGCAGCTGTAATGCTCTGTTCTGAAAAGCTCTGCCGAGGTTTCTAGATGATTACAGAGTTACCAAAACAGCAGCATGAGCCACACAGGAGCGCTACAAACTGCACTGGAGCAAGAATTCACTGAAGATCATCCAGCCATTAGGCAGAAGCACCTGCACACCTACCAGCCGATTCAAGAACCGTTTCTGTCCAGAAGCCACCGGCATTCAGAACTGAAGAAAAACAGCGCTTTCTGTTGATTCAGGCATTTTACCTACAATTAAATCCTTGAATTTACACTGAATTTTGTAAATTTACACAAATTACACCCTTCTGCACTGTAGCCACTGAGTCCATCCCACACACTGTTTAGATGTCAGATCATCCTATTTATTTCATTTTTTCTATCTATCTTAAGGTCATTAGCATAAAGTGGATAGGGAAAAAAAATCAAAAATGTTTATTGTTAAAATTTGAGAATTATTAGTCATTCTCCTACAGTACAATGCTACAATTTGTGATATTTTACACTTGTCTGTTGCAGTAAATTTAAGCTAAATGCTGGCTATGTGACTAAGTGATTTGTTTAGTGGTAGACTTTTTTTTATTTTCTATCAATCAACACATTTCTGATTCAGTTTCTATTGCCAGAGTTTCTGAAACGTCATTTTTCTTGTGAAACTTGATGCATTTATTTCTCTGCTGCACCACTTTTGAGATAAATCAGGTACTTTCTATGATAGCCTTGCTGCTAGCCTGGTTTATCTGCATCGGTTTTATTCACCGGGCAGACTGTAGTTTTTTAATCTGTCAAAGTCCCACACAAACCTGCATCTGCAGCCATCTCCCACTAGCGAATTATGTCTATTGAAGCAATTTTCTATTAGCGATCTGTAGCTGTAAGAGACTCACAGGGCAGATAAAAATGTTCTACAGTGTACCGACTCGGCTGAGGCGTGCTGACCTTTACCCATCAGAGGTCAAACTTTGGAAAAAACGTTTTAGAAAAATCCCTTGACACATTTAGAGATACTTTTTCTTCTACTGTCAGATGTTTTAAAATGACTGGTAACTGTTAATAGATTTACAGTAGAGACTTGAAAATGTTCAGTCTTGTGAAAGGATTTCCCCCTTTTTGTGTTTATTCAGTTTTTACCTTTTTGTCACACAAACGTTTGAGATCATCAACCAGATTTTTTAATTTAAGACAAGGATAACCCTAGATGATGAATAGGTGATGATTTCACTTATGTAGAGAAAAGGTTATCCAAACCACTCTGGTCCTAAGTAAACCGGCTCCTTGGTAAATTAGAAATCATTTACCTGTCTCACAACATGAAGTATGAAGTAACTAAAAGATTTCAAAAAGCAAAACTTTATGCCTTTATAGAGAGAAATTCAAGAATAGATGAGAAACAAAACCATTGAGATCTGTCATGCTGGAGAGAGTTACAGTGCAATTTCTTAGGCTTTGTGAACCACAGAGACCATTACCCACAAATAGAAAGAAAAAAAAACATGGAACAAAATTACTCAGTCTGTGGTTATGATTCAGCATTAAAAAGAGACTTGGCAAAAATGGCATCTATGAAAAGAGTTTGGAAAAAGGTCAACTTCACATTTACCAGAAAACATATTGATTAATATTCTATGGACTAAAACAAAAGTGGAACTTTTGGAAAGATGTGCATCACACTGCATTTGGTATAAACACAGCAATTCAGACAAAAAGCATCGGCCATGAGGGTGACGGTGTGTTAGTCTGGAACTGGACAGTGTTCTCATTTCTGCTCTCCTAATGTAAAAAACAAACAAAACAAAAAGGTTTTAATGAGCCAAAACAAAGTCTGGATATTATAGCACATCCTTAAACTGCTGGTTCAACTTGAAAACCTTATAGTGCAGCTGAATTTAAAACAACCAAAATGTGATGTAAAGACTCATTCTCAGTTATTATAAAAGGTTGATGGCAGTGATTGCCACTAACTAGTTATTATGTTGGTACCTTGAGTTGTTTTTGGTTTATTTCTCTAATCTTTAGTTTCTTATTTTCATTAGATCAGTTTAGTTTCTGTTTTTAAGTTCAAACTTCTTTCTTAGTGATTCTAGTTTATCTCTTGTGTCAAGTTGTTCCAAGTTACTCCAGTTTTATTATTATGTTATGTCTACTCATTCTTTAGATTATTTCCCAGTCCCCTTTGCAGTTTCTCTCTCTCTCTCTCTCTCTCTCTCTCTCTCTCTCGCCTCATGAACCACTTTCTCTCTCTTCTCACGTCTTCAACCAGTTTGCCCATCAGCCCCATTGTTCCACATTCACTCTCCCAGTACTTAAGCACTTCTGCTCCTCCCAGTCTTTGCCGATTCCTCCTGTTAACTCTGATTACTTCCCTGTTTCATAATGTTGGCTTTTCGTTCTGGATTTCTGTTTTTGTTTGGCTCTGGCTCCCTGTGTGTTTTTGTAAGTTTTTTTCATTTCTTTTTTTCATTAAACATTTTTCATCTACAAGCTCCATCTGCCTCTGCATTTGGCTCCACTTTAAAACAACACATCATGACATGTTAGTATTTTGGGGGTTGGCTTTGCTAGATTTTACTGTTATTAAAAAATCATTTGAAGTTTGATTTTTTGTGTTAAGTTGTCTTTGATATTAAAAACTGTGTAATCTTCTAAAATTTAAGTTTGACAAAAAAAGGAAAAAACGCTAAAAAAATATCGGGGACTAAATACCTTTTTATTAGCTCATTAATTTTGTTGCAAAGAATTAGCTCAAACCTTTGACACCAATTGCATCTCTCCAGTTAATTTGAAGCAAAAAAGCAGAGCACAAAAACTACGCTCCTCCATATGCTAAACAAGTTAATGAGAAAAACTTTGAACTGCCTTGTCATTTAAACCTTAATTAGCTGTTTGAAAATCCCTACAAGAAATCAATAGTGATAAGGTAGCATCTTCTACAGCTAAACACGCTGCCCGTTTTAGACTGAGATTCGTCATGTTTTCCCTCTGCACAGGAGAACCCGTATGTGATGCGCAAGGACAATTACCAGGATTTCGAGGGAAACGAGCAGTACGAGGGTTTCTGTGTTGACATGCTGAGGGAGCTGGCAGGCATCTTAAAATTCTCCTTCAAGATCAAGCTGGTGGATGATGGGCTGTATGGGGCCCCGGAGCCCAACGGCTCTTGGACCGGCATGGTTGGAGAGCTGATCAACAGGGTGAGTACTCTGCAGAGCGCGTGCAGCAATAACAACCAGAAAATGTGCCACTAACACACAGCGATTCATCCACACAGCCACATACTTGTGCACACACTTGTGCTGTAGCCCCAAACCACAGTTCTGCTGTAACTCCCCATGTCTCAAATTGCCCTCAGAGGGGAGTAACACTCTTATCTAGGACAAAGGCTGAATTGATAATTCCCCAGAAGAGACTGAAAAATTTGCTAAATATTGCCCGCTCTGCGTTTCCAAGCTGAAAACCACTTCTAACCACTTTCTTTTGCATATATACAAATATAAAAATGTTTTTTCCACTCAACCTGTCCAGGCCTTTTGAGCCTGTGACTGACACTCTGGTTGAAGCAGGCTAATGAGAGCCCCTCTCTGTTTAATTACCATACGGTATACTTCAATTACCAAGCCATGGTCCCTGTGTGGGGTCTGCCACAGCGGCGCTCCCCCGGCTCTCCATGCTTCCTCACCCTCCCCGCCCTCCTCGTAGCCCGATCACTCGGCTGTAATTAGTAGCCCGTGTTCATCAATTAGCTTTTAATGGAAGAGATGAAGGGGAGGCAGAACGACCAGAGACCTGCAGGTTTTATGCAGGTGGAAAGACCAGGGACCTAGTGTTTACTTTCAATTAGCTTAATTTGGATCATGGAGAAATAGTACGAGCGTGTGCAAGAGAAAATAGCACGTCTGCATATTTCTTAAACGGTGGCACAGTGAACTTTTAACATCCGCTCAGTGTGGTGCCTTGCAGAAGTATTCAAACTTTTGCACCTGAATTTTCCCACTGAGGGACATTCTGTACACTATAAACCTTTACATCCACAAAACTGCAACCAAGTGCAAGAACAGAAAATGATGAAAGACAAGAAATTTAACAAATAGCAGCCAAAAAATTGTGCTGCCTTTGTTTTCACCAATGATTTTTCTCAGCTTCTTTCCAAAATAGATCCTGTTTGATTGAAAGCATCTCTGAACTTCAATACCACAAAGTTGCGATTTTTTTATTTTTTTTATTTTTGAACCTTTCCATTTTAGCTCTTGCTGAATGTTCGGGTTTGTTTTCCTGTTTGAAGCTCAACCTCCATCCCAGTCGTCACGTTTTTTTTTCAGCCCGTAGCAGGTTTGGCTCCAGGATTACTCTTTATTTTGCTTCACCATAAACTCCCATAAACTCTTACAAGCTTATCTGTCACTTTTGAAAAGAACTCTCCCCCCAACATGATGCTGCCAACACCATATTTCAGAGCAGAAACAGTTTCTACAAGCACAAAAATAGTGTTAGTTTTCCACCCTGCATTTTTTCCCCCACATATTTCTTTTACACGAAGGTTGGAAAGTTTAATTTTATACCAGAGTGCCCTCTTCTATGTTTGCTGTGTTGAACTGTTTTCTCTGAACAGCTGGGTTTAAAAATAGATCAGATTATACACATGTGGACTCTTCTGAAAGTGATTCACTGGGTCACATTTTATTTCGGTGCAACACTGCCAATGAGGTATTATCTTAAAATGTTGTAATTTAATATTAAGTAAGGAACAGAATCATTTTCCTTCCACATCATAATTGTTTATTTAAAATCCAAATCAGTTACAGTGGAGTATGTGTAAAACTATAAAAAGCAAGAAACTGGTATCAACATGTTACTGTGTCTTTCTTTCTTTCTTTTTTTTTTTTTGCTGACCGCTTTCTGTACTTTTTCTCTTGTCCTTTGCCGCGTCTATCTCCCGCTCACCCCTGCTGCTATCTACCCACCCATCTATCTGTGTCAATCCTCCAGAAAGCGGACCTGGCCGTGGCAGGCTTCACCATCACATCAGAGAGGGAGAAAGTTATCGACTTCTCTAAGCCTTTCATGACCCTGGGGATCAGCATCTTGTACCGAGTTCAATTGGTGAGGGTGTTATCTCAGGCCGTCGGCCACCTGCTGGCTGATACTTACTTCAGATCCTGTACTGGATTTGATATGTTTTTAAGTCCTCCCATTGATGAAGAAGACGCCAGGCCGAAGTCGCTTGAAACGAGCGAAACCGCTTATTGCTCGAGAGTTGATCCCTTTGATTGTATTAGTGTAAGTCCTCAATGCAGTTTATAGTGAGAATTTATTTTTGCTCAGTAAGTCAGAGCTGTGTTACAGTGGCAGCTTTACATTGCTAATGAGGTTTTGGGCCTGCGCCAGGCGCGCTCTGGCAGACAGCATTGTTAAACAGCATTTATGGATCGAAGCATTAGAGTATCAAAGCACTGCAGACTCTGTATTAAAGTGAGGGGGAGTACACTGCCCTCCTGTGGTGCGAAGGGGACACCTTTGATAGCAGCTTCTGTCTGTCCCCATCTGTCCCAGATTTCTCATCTATCTGCGTCTTTACTTCTTCTTTCTCCACCTTGTTTCAGGGTCGGAAGCCAGGCTACTTCTCCTTCCTGGATCCTTTCTCTCCAGCTGTCTGGCTCTTCATGTTACTCGCCTACCTGGCTGTCAGCTGCGTGCTCTTCCTGGCAGCAAGGTCAGTCCATTACATCACACACTGCGCTGATTGTCTGCAGCTCACATCTGAGCTCTCTTGCCATTTATATTGCTAAACACAAGCCACCTGTCATCTATCATCTTTCCCCTGGACATGTCCCCTCACACGGCTTGACAGGGGTTGTATGACTGATTGGCTTGTTTAAACGACAGAGGTGCATCACCGTGCTACAGCTTGTCCTCGAGGTTGCTTCAACGGACTCCCCCTCTCTCGCCAGGTTGAGCCCCTACGAGTGGTACAACCCTCAACCGTGTCTGCGGGAGCGCAGGGACATGCTGGAGAACCAGTACACACTGGGAAACAGCCTGTGGTTCCCCGTCGGCGGCTTCATGCAGCAGGGATCAGAGATAATGCCCAGAGCCTTGTCCACCAGATGTGTCAGCGGTGTGTGGTGAGTTAGAGAGGAGTGAGGCTGTTTCTGTGCCTCTGCAGCTTAACGCCTCCCGTCGTCTTAGAGATGGGTTTTATATGGTCTCCTTGTTTCGATGTTTGACCTTGATGTTGTAAAAAGACATTTGGGCGGAAAGGCTGCTTTTAGTTTTTACCTGCGCACATCTTGAGAACGAGTTTAAGGACATGCAGAGTTTGTGATGTGACTGAATGTGGAAGCTAATGTACGAGAGAGAATAAGAAGATTTAACCGCTTTGTGATTCTGAGAGCTTCTCTAGAGGCCAGCTGTGTTTATTTCTCTTTTAGTCGTCTTACCACAAATTGAAAAGGCTTTTTGTGTTCAAAGATGTGGGAAGACACTTAACAATGGCTTGTATCTTGTAAGCAGTTATTTTGTTGCATTTCTGCCAGAATATTTAGATATTAAATGCAGTCTTGGGATTTGGGGTAAATAGCTGACACAAAAGTTTCTTATTCCTGAGTGTCAATATTTTATGCAAATAATGTACAAATGCAAAGCCAACAAAAAATTCAAGTTTGATGATGCTCCCGAGGGAGCTCTGAAAGACATGTGCTGAGAAAGAAGTAAGCGCTGTGAGCAGAGGAGACGGAGGAAAAGGACAGGAACAGCAGATCACTCAGTTGAGTGAGGGGGAAAATTAAAAACGTGTCTGGAACGTGATGTTCCTTTTGAAATAAGCTGCTAGGTAAGCAAGGACGTCCAGTTTCTACAAGGTTATAACTGTTAAAACATCTCAAATATTTAACTACTGTTTTTACAATGTTTCTAAGATTTGAGAGTGAAATAAAGCAAAATTTATTTTTATTTTTTTTACTGACGATATTGTGAAGAAATATAACATTTCAAAGTTTTAATTTGTAAGCGTTTTTATAATGTGGAAAAAAGCATTAATCCAGGAGATGTCATGTGTCATCATGTGTGTATCTTAATGCCAAAAATCTACCTCCATACACATATGAACTTTAGTGACCTCCCATTCTTAATGCATAGGTTATAATGGCATTATTGGCTCACCCTTTGCAGCAACAACATCTACGACTTTTCTGGGAAATTTTCCACAAAATTCAAGAATGTATTTCTGAGGATTTCTGACTATAGAAAGCCTTTCTGAGGTCAGACCCTTTTGCTCTGTATGAATGACTGACTGTCTTTTTGTAGTGATTCTCAGCCATGTTGAAACAGGAACAATAGATTCCTAAACTGTTCCCAGAAGGTTTTTGAGGTTGAAGTTGTCTAAAGTTTCTGGGTTTGCTGAAGAAGTCAGAGTTACTGGAACTGGAACTGACGGGCAGGCAGAGCTCAGCTGCTGAAAAACTGATCCTTACAAAACTCTTTATGAGCTTAATCATTATAACACGCATAGTATAAGTGAAGATGAATATCAATATGTGACTTCATAAAGTTCTGTGTAATGTCACCGAAGATTTAGTCATAAAAGTTATTCCACAATAAAAGCAGGTTCTCTGGATCAGCAAGCCATCAGGTGCTGGTTCAACCTCCTCAGGTTTAAGTGTAATTTTTCTAGCACAATGCAACACTTACACATACATTCTGTATTCATGCACACCATAAATCACTAATTTGAGTGTGGGGACTTCAACTACATGTTTTTGTTCTATGCATGCTGACCAATAAATGAGAGTATTGTTTTGCAAACAAAACCAAGAAACAAAAAGTTGGTGTAACTTTAACTAATTCCAGTTTTTAAAGTAAATGAAAAATGCTTCTTCTTTTTTTTAATAATTTAGTTTTTGTATAGTAAAAGGCTAGGGAGATAATATTAGCGGAGCCATATGCTCAGGTGCTGACGCCTGCAGAAATGGCACTCTTGGCTTTGGAGCTGTACTTTCAAAACAGGGTTACCTTAATGAGAGTGATGGGTGGTGCTGTTTTATATTCAGTGCAATGACTTTCCAAACAGCTGTCATTGTCTTTCTCATATGCAAAGGAAATCTGTCTGTGTGGCTGGAAGGGTGCACAAAAGCATGAGCGAGGGGGGAGAAAACGCTGCCTGTGCTGAAACTTTGTGTTTTAAACAAAAGAAACCACAGCACAGAAAATGTAAGTGGTTTTAAAAAAACTTTTCAAATCCTTGCTATACCAGAGAAAGGCCCTTGCCAAGAAAAGGTAATTTCCCAGCTCAACAATCTGATTTTCTCCTGTATGTATGTAGATCAGATGAGAGAAGACCTGCAGTAACCTGATCTCTCCTGGTTTTCTTTCCCCTTCAAGGTGGGCGTTCACGCTCATCATCATCTCCTCCTACACGGCCAACTTGGCAGCCTTCCTGACCGTTCAGAGGATGGAGGTTCCCATCGAGTCTCCAGATGATTTGGCTGACCAGACCAACATCGAGTACGGCACCATTCATGGAGGAAGCACCATGACTTTCTTCATGGTAAAAACCGTCCTTCTGCTGCTAGTTTGTAGTATGTTTGTATTAGAGATGCACAGAATAGGTTTGATTTCTTCAAGGTCTGATTTACAGATTTGTTTTTTTTCTTCCCAAGCATTAAAATGCAGAGTAATTTGTGCAAATTTTGTTATAATGTGACAATGACAAATGAAAATGTACAACAGAATGGATGCTGTAGTTTTGAATCCAGCAGAGAAGAGGAATTATGGTCTTATGATTATTTTATGCTTCAGAGCTTTCTTTTACAAACTGTTTTTGAGTTTTTACTAAACTTGAAATAAAGTTGCATACCGCGAGTTCATATGCATGATCATGTTTTTCTTTTCTTTTTGTTTTTAGTGGATTTTACAGATTCATGGTGTTGCTTTATTGCATTTTCTAAAGTGTTTGTATGTAGCTTGTATCCTGCTAGTAGGCTGAATGTTTGTTGTGACATTTCCTCTGAGTTTGTGTGTGCTCTTCTTTATGGCGGCTTGTATTAGGTGGGTGACTGCCTGTGTTTGCTTTATGAGAGCGCTCCAGGCATCTGAGTTGACATCTGTGCTTGTCGTGGTGTGTGTGTGTGTGTGTGTGTGTGATTTTCTCTCTCTCTGATGTTGGTTTGTTAGCCTTTGGGAACGTGTGCAGGTGAGAGTTTAAAAAATATATTTATGTGCATTTAAAGGAAGTGACTACATGACAAGTGGTGTTTGTTTTTCCCTTTCTGTCCCGACTATAGATGGAATGGAGTGTTTTGTGTTTGTCTTCATAAGCCGGTTTCATTGTTACGCCCCATTACCGCACTCGGTGCCTGATCCACAGAAACATACAAAGCCTACACGCATTATTACCTTCTCCAGTCTCTTCCTGTTTTCTCACATGTTCAGTTTAAAATACGTACTGTAAACATAAACTATCTGCCATAAAAAACACAAAATGCTAAAAATTTTTAATAATTGCAACTTTTAGATGGTAAACCACCGTGGATTAGTGCTTGATTGCAAACATACTTTAAGTCTTACATCCAGAGACTAAAATGGCTTATGGGTTGATATTTTGTGATTTTTTTTATTTTTATTTTTTCCAACAATTTAATCTTATCAAGCCTCCGTAAAGGACAATTCTGGGCGAACATCTACACTTCTTCAAGATAAAACTAAAGCACTCGTCTCCCCTCCTTACCAGACTTTTCAGTTTAGTTTGATGGCCAGATCTTCACAGGTCTGCAGTGATGTGATACCATTTTTATTTTTAGATGGCTTCAATTATGTTTTAAACCAGAAAATAAACGCACACAAAGTGCCTGTCATTTGTGTAAGCTCATTTTCCTTTTTGAGCCCACATTAAGCCACGTAGTCATGCAGAAAAGAACAGATATTTTTACAAATGAAAACTCTACTGTAGAGTCGTCCGTACTGACGACAAGCGAACAATATGACAGTAAAACCAAAATGCTCCAATATCCCAAAGCTTGCATTAAACTTCTCTACAATTCATCCAACTCATATCTTATTTCTAAACTATTTTCAAAACTGTGCATCACTTTATAGCTCTGCACTTCTTTATGTTTGACAGATTCTTAATGAAGTACAATGAAGCTTCCAGTTCTTATATGACATGTTCAAAAACAGATAGGGAATTAATACTTTCCAATTTTCTTTATCATAGTGTTAAGTTGAAGTTTGTCATGAAAGCTTTTCAAAAGTTGCAAAACTCCAAGACTTTTTACTAGATGAACACAAAACAAATCAAACTTTTTCCCAAGAAAATTTCTAATTTGCATTCTCACCCCAGTCAACACTGAGGTGCCTAAATGGAGCTTCATCAGTGAGGCAAGACAGACCATAATAGTTGTTGCTTCTGTTTCCAAGTCTTATTAACAGCATAACAAGAAATAACTCACTGCAAGGGTAATGCTATGTTTATATCGTTTATCACGATAAAGCACTAAAATGAATGTCTGGGCTTTATAATTGCATTGCGATGAACCATCACAGTGAAAGCAATGGCATTCATAACTGCTTAGTAGTGTGAAACTTTTGCAAGGTTGTTTTATCGCTGGAGTCGCCCACAGCTTTAACCTCCAGTAAACAGTTGCAGCCGAGATGTCAGGTTTATTGACCTAACATTTAAAATGGCTTAAAAATACTGTCAGAATAATCTTTGTTTCATGGTAAACCCACCAGATGGCAATTTTAGCAACAGAGCCAAGCAGTGTAAAAGCAGCACAGCTGCAGAACAAGTGATGTGATTGGTTATAATTCAGCAGTGCAACAGAACCACGGCTAAGTTGGCAACCAGCCTGTATGTCGTGTTTTCTCAGAACCCTCCGAGTGAAATCCAATCCAGTATTTACCCCTGTTTCCTCTGATTGACTTGTCTGGGGTTTGTTTTATTTGCATTTGTCTTGATGGCTGAATTCAGATGGTGTGTGAACCCTTTTATTCTCCACATACATTGTTGTTTTCAGACTCCACTGAAGGGAAAAACACACCTTTAGAGCGTGTGTTTGCGTTTATCTGCTGACATGCTGCTATCGAAGCAAAATGTCTGGGTGTTGCAGACAACAAACCAGCTGAAAACATGTGTTTCTGGTTCAGTTTGTGGTGTCGTCCAACTGAGCTAGAACCAAAATGTTCCTTATATTTCCTCCTTTTTTCTTGCTTGCCTTATATATTTTATTCAGGTTAACATTATTGAATATTCTTACTTTTCCATTTTTCTCCAGGACGCATATATCTTATTTTATGTTCATCCTTTTTGCATTCATAGACATTTTAATTGATATTTTAGATAATTCTTCCCACTGCCGTTGTCCCATTTCTGTGCAGAACTCTCGGTACCAGACGTACCAGCGGATGTGGAACTACATGAACTCCAAACTGCCCAGCGTTTTTGTGAAAAGCACAGAGGAGGGCATCGCCCGTGTTCTCAACTCCAAGTACGCCTTCCTGATGGAAAGCACCATGAACGAGTATCACCGCGGCCTCAACTGCAACCTCACACAGATAGGAGGACTGCTGGACACCAAGGGCTACGGCATCGGCATGCCGCTAGGTAAGCATGGAGGAAAAACCGCTTTTGTAACAAAGCAAACAGAGGTCCATCATGTAAACAGTAGAGCTACAACTGAACAAATTTCAGTCATTGTTCAGGCACGTAAGGGTTTTAAAAAATGTTATAGAAGTTTAAAATCAAACAGAAGAAGATATATTTCTTTGTATGTCATTTGAGTAGATATAAATGGATAAATATTTATTTCTGTCCTCTACTTTTTCTTCATAATGTTCTTTTCTTCCCATTTGCTTTTTTATTTTATTGTCTTTCTGTTCAATGTTTTGCTATTTTACCTCCTCCTCTTTAGTTGTACTTAAGTGATGTTCTCTGCCTTGGTGAGTTTGTGTCTGGAACAATTTGACTGAAAGATAAATATTGCTGCAGCAGAATCGTCGCTCCTGCTATGTCAACATTACAGGTTGCTGCGTGTGGTTAAGGTGAGACTAGGGAGGAGTTTATGAGCTCCTACAGCCGCTGTTGATGTAACAAGCATTTCATCCTGGAACTTGATTCCTCAAAGTATAAATAAAATGGAAAAACAGAAACAAACTGTGGTGAGAGTAGAGATGAGCAAATGTGAGAGGAAAATGTGCAGGAATGTTAGAAATAATTGTATAAACTCAACAAAATAAAAATGCAAATAACAGAACAAATGGGCAATGTTTATCTTACACTGCACTGATTTTTTCTGGATATAGGTTTGATATCTATTAATTTATAGATCAACATTTACTTTATGTATTACAGCATGCAATAAATGAATTAATTAAAGAACCCACTTATGGATTTTTTTTATTTACAGAAAACTTAACTACTGGCAATTCCTATGAATTAAAAGTAGCAGAAACATGTTTTACTTTATAATTATTGATTAGACTTTTAAGATACTTTTCTTTAGTAATCCAGTTTTTCTTTTTTTCTTTCTTTTTTTTTTTTGCTTTCCTGAGAGTTTAGTACGACATGAAGCCTATTTCTATTAGTCACTCTCTAAATAGGAAAGACAAGAGAACATACCAGGTAACTTAAATCTCCAAAATGTACTTTTTTGGCGATTGCAGTAAAGATAATTTAACATTAAAAGTCTACATTAATATTTGAAGGCATTCGTATATATCTGTATGTGTAGCATACACGAAATAAACAAATAGCATATGATCCATATCAATGTTACTGTATAAGTGAAAAAACAATTAACATTTGTAATCTGTTACATGGTTTAGACTGAAAAAATGTTTCTGCAGGAAGCTACCCTGCAACTCAGAGGGGATGGAAAAAAACACTAAACTATAATATGAGGTCTATAAAAAAGCACTTTAGAATGACAGGTTTTCTTATCCTTATTATACTGAAATTTGTGTTCAATGGCTCCAGTAAGAATCATAATCTTTGTCTCCCTGATAGGCAGATTTAGCTTCTTATTACATTCAGTAGATCGGATTTCATATCCTAATGTCAATATGCTTTCAGAAATAAAACGGTGGAATATAAAACATCAATAACTTAAAAACTGTCTGAAAGGAAACAAACAGATCAAGACGTGTTTGTGAATTAATGAGTGTGTGAGCCTCTTAAAGATTTTTGAAAAAGAAGCATAAACATCGTCAATAAGGATTAAGTGGTTTTTCAGGCTTCAAAGGCTACAATCGGCTTTTGTATTGTTTCCCTCTACTGACACGTCTGGAGCTTAAAGGTCACAGCCGATACAGCCGTTATGTCTCTGATTAGACCGGTGACACGTCAATAAATTATTGAAATTATTGGTCAATTTAATACCACATAACCTTGAAACTCTGTGCTTCGTAACCCTGCAGAGTTTTGCTGTATCTGTATGGAGATTGGAGACAATTAGCACTGTGCTGCATTATTTAACTAAAAACTTTGAAGTTGTAAAAATCATTTTATTTTAGGAATTTACTGTAGGCTTTTAAATTTAAAGTAAACGTAGACAAAAGGAAATATTTATTTTAGATTGTAGTGAAATGGTTTGTTTATTATCTTGGGCACATGAATAACATTTTTCCCTTGAATAATTTGACTAAGTAATTTTTGTTCAGGATGTGTTGGGTATGAAAAGTAGCAGTTTGCTACTGGTTTTCATAAAATGAAATGTGGTTGTCTTATCTATCTACCTGTCTCTTCTATATATTTCAGTTTGGTCGAGGTTTAAAATCTGCTTTTTGAAGAACTGACTAGCGAACACCTGGACTAGTAGTGGAATTAATATGCAAGTTATATAATTAAAATGAAATCTTCACAAAACAATCTCCAAACAAAAGAAAGTACACGTAAGGTTTGATCATTTTGTGATCATCTATACCTATAATTCAATACATAAACGAGGAAAAACATCCGGGTTGTTATCAAGTACATCAGCATACAAATTAAAGAAGTGAACTAATTTAAAGCCTACCTCCAGTCTTTGTTTTAAATGTCTTTTTTCCGCCTGTTTTCTCTGTATTTCTTCATTAAACTCCTTCATTTGTTAATTCTTATTTGGCTTCAGATATGAAAGGTTGAAGCTTATAGTGCCAAACAGAGTCGAGACCCCAGGAAACCTAATCACAGGCTGTCTGTCACAGTCGCAGAGCTCTTTCATAAGGTGGTAAAATTGCTTGAGAACAGAACAATGACACTACAGACGGGAAGGAATAGAAAACTGCGAATGTGAATACAGAAAGAAAATGAACATATAATGAACTGGGTTAATCACAGGCACTTTAAAAGTTAGGGCATGTGCTGAAACCTTTTTTTTTTTAACCTGGATTTGAATCTGGTTGTTCATTCTGCAGTCTTATTCACCCCCCTTCAAATAAAGTGTTACCATATAAATGACATTCTGTGCAACCACATTCTTAATATTATTCCACCAAAAAGATTTTAGGTTTTATGGCTCTGATTACAGGTTAAAAGGTTCCTGAGATAATCGGCCTTTATGTACATCACAGAAAACTGACGTTTTAACAGGGATGTGTAAACTTTTTAGACCTACTGCAATAGTGAATAAGATGATAAATGCAGCAGGACGGATCCTCAGAGTTTCAATGCCAGCTCCGCAGGGACGTCTTTTGTTTTGTTCAATTCCACGGTGACGTTCTCTGTGACATACCTCAGTGTTGCATTTCCTTAGAGAAGTTATGAACTGTTGCTGTCTTGAATCAGCCAAGGGACTCAGTCATTATTCCAGGAGCTATTTACAGTTGAGGGTAAAGTAGGTCACCTATAGCCCCAGTGAACTCTCTGAGAAACGGAGTGAGGAACGATCTGCAGAACCGGTGAACAGCTGCAGAGGAAGTGGCACAGTGACTGAACATTTCCAAGAAAGGGCACAGTGTTGCAAAACGTGCCCGACAGGGATTAATCTCACATCTCGCAGTGTAAACTTTACCAACAAAGCGAAAGAGGAGCGGGATTAAAAAGCCATTGCCTGCAAGAAAAGCTGAAACATTTGCTTGAGATCAGATATGCTAAACAGACACGTGTACTTTTGGCTGATTTGTGTGATTAGATCTTAGGAAAAAAAAAAGGCTTGTGTTGATTTAGTTTTTATCTATGGGATTAGAAAGTATTTGAAGTGGAAGTAATGAAAAGGAAGTTAATTGCTTTTCAACTCGTGCCTGGGTCTATTAAAGCCTTTTTCACTGTTTAGCCCATGGTGGTTGTGTCACCGATTCATCGGTCTGTTTTAATGAAGGGCCCAGTCTTGGCTGGACTTTCTGCTATGGATCAGGGGAGAGAAGAGAGGGATATGAAACAGAACGAAAGAAAGGAAGGAGAAGCATTTATATTTTTCTGAAGGAAACGGTGGACAGGAAGTTTTGGCGTAGGACTGTAAAGACTTGATGGGATCTTTGTTGTTGTCTAAAAGTATTAAAGGGAATAATAAATAAAGCAGCGATCCTGCTTAGTTTTATTGATTATGTGGAGCATTCACTGACAGAAGACGATGCTTGAGCAAATAATCCAAAGTAACGTCACAACTCTGCGTTTAGTTTTTTGCTTTAAAGAAGGTCGAATTCAGACGTTGAATTCTGTTTGTTTTCCTTTCTAAGCAGTTTTGACTTTGCTCATCCAAACGATACTCACCGTTAATCTGCTGAAACAGCTGGCAGCTTTTTCATAAAGAGATTTATCTGCTCCTTACAGTCAACTTTCATGTATTTATGGCTTAATACTCGCAATTTTTAGTACATTTACCCTTTAAATCTCCCCACTCTGCTCTTGTGGATGCATCTCATAACACTCTTTGATTTCTACTTGAGCTGCAGCTGTACCACTGTCTCTGCCTCTGGATTTAATCTTGTTGTTTATCTCTCTAATCTTCTCTGTCTACTTACCACAAGATCACTTGTATCCACTTCAAAGCTGGATGCAGCTATGCTCTGTCTTTTACTCCTAAGTCTGCTATCATTTCATGTTTTTTTTTTTCTCTCCTTTACCAAAATAGCCCCTGATCCTTGTGCTGCACCTTTCCAGTGCTGGCTCTTATCTTGCCTCTTTGTCTCCTGCCAGGATCTCCATTCAGAGAAGAGATCACGCAGGCCATCCTCCAGCTGCATGAGAATAACAGGCTGGAGATTCTGAAGAGGGGGTGGTGGGACGGAGGCCAGTGTCCCAAAGAGGAGGACCACCGTGCCAAGGGTGAGCTGCCTTTCTTCTCTGCTGCCTCATCCTCTCTAATGTCCCCACTAATGGCTTCCTCACTCTCTGCTAGACTGCAGCTAATGGCTGATGTCTGTCCTGATGTCGCTGTAAAGGGACAGCAAACTAAACTAAACTGTTTGTCTCAGGTAGTGTGTAAGAGTTTGTGTTTAAAGTCCCAGCCCCAGTGTAAAAAGAGTTTATCTCTTAAACGCGTCCGTTTGGCAAAAATAGGATACAAGTATCTGCTCACATAAAAGCTTTTACATAAAGTTGAGACAAGTAAGACTTGCCGACATATCTTGTAGGAACAGTGCTGATGAGTGAAGCTGCAGGGGCTCGGAAATCTAGAGTTTCGATGCCAAGTGTGGGTCAAGCTCCAAAAATACGATTGCACATGTTGTGTAACGCGAGATGACAGCATTTTCTGTCAGACTCATTCCCCCTCCTGCAGATTGTCTGTTATTATGTGTAGAGGTTATAAAAGCAGAAACAGCAGATTATGAAACTGTTCTCATTTTATGACAGTAATTGTATAATCTGTTAAAAACAAAAAACTTTCTTTCATAAATCAGTTTGCGAAATATTCTTAAGGTATGGCTATGAGTGAAAAGCTTGGAAATGCACCAATCGGACCCTTTGAGAAAATCAAACAGCGGTGTGACTCCTATAAGTAATAACAAAATAGATTTGAGGAGTTTTTGTTAACCAAAGGGTCACATCAGTCTGTCGTATTTTGTAAGAGTGTTTTGGGTCGGAAGCAGAACCAAATAAATCTAAAAAAAGCTTTGAATGCATGTTCTTCAAGAAACGCAGCAAATGAAGTTAAATTGTACATTAGATTTGAGCATTTTATGACTCCTCAGCATAATTCATAAAAAAACATGTTACTGTTTTTCAATTTTAAATAAAATGTGAATTATGACTCTAATTTTGCTGTGTTGAAAGCAAAGGTTAGTCCAGATTCGTCCTTGAACACAACAGAGCAAGTGCTGCTGTTGTCTTTTATACTGAAAGCAAAAAGCTTGGCGGTGACCCTGACTATCAATTCATTGAGTTTTCATTTTGTGTCTTAAAACCATTTTATTGATAATGATTTCATTAAAATGTTGAATTTAAGGAACAAAATGATTAAATAAGCAACTAAGATGTGAAACCTTTTCTTTTAGTCCAGTGTTTATAGATTTGAAAACTAAATAAGTGTTTATTTATGCAGACTGATATTAGTGAGTTGGAGAAAAGTAGCTCTCTGGAATAAACGAAGCTCACCGCTGCAGACTCGAGTGGGAAAAAACCTCAGTAACAAACACAATTGCTCTAAAAGAAAAGGAATTAAACCTGAAGACGATGCGTTTCCTGTGGCCCGCTGCAGGTCTGGGCATGGAAAACATTGGGGGCATCTTCGTGGTGCTGATCTGCGGCCTCATCATCGCCGTGTTTGTGGCTATTATGGAGTTTGTGTGGTCGACGCGCCGCTCGGCAGAGACTGATGAGGTATGCCCCCATACCTGCCCTCGCCGACCCCACAGACACACCCCAGTAGGTTCCCATGGCATCCTGCCAGCCTTTTTGATTATGTTTCCTGTTTGCGTGTGTGTGTGTGTGTGTGTGTGTGTGTGTCTTGTGGTGTCGTGTCGTGTGCAAGAAGTGGCCAGATTTTATATTTCCGGTTCTGTTTTTATTTGTTCGTCTTCGTGTGTGCTCTCTAACATTTCAGTGTTATGAACCGATATTATGAAAGGAATGTACAAGTGTGCAACTCTGGACTGAAAAGAATACAAGCAGAACAAAATATGCAGCATGGTCTTGCCTGTGTTTGTGTCAATGTGCCCTGTGAGTGTTTGGTGTTTAACAATGTGGCAGCAAGTGTTTGTGAGCTAAATCTAATAAATCGGATAAGCAATATTGAGAAATGCCAATATTTGCTTGCTTAAACAAGTAGAGTGATCTTTTTTTCCCCTGGCATTAAATGTCATGATGTATCTTCTTTTACATGCCTCACATGTACGCTGGTATTCTTCGTTTCCATTATTGGATTACTTCTCACCCATCCCACTGTGCGTCTTCTTCTATCTCTCTGAAACACGCGCACCCCCTCTCATCCGGCCATCAGTGTCTGTTCTCCAAGAACGAGTACTGTTTCTGTTTATGTGAGCACATGACCTTTTCATATTTTTTGGAAAACAGTAATTGTCCGTGGTGTGTACAGGTGCATCGCAGTAATTTATGACGGTCCAAACAAGTGGAATAATTTTAAAGCCTATTTCATTATTTCAACTCAAAAAGTGAAACTCTTATAGCTCAGAAATTCTCCGTACACAAAGAGACGTCAAGAAATTACGACGTTAACTTTGATAATTGCTTTTCATTTTATGATGATATGAAAGTTTCTCTACCAAATGTCCAATCCGCAAGAGCTACTATCCTGCAGCTTTTAGATGCATCTCTTCTCCAACCACATGAATGAAAAATGATGCCTCTGCAGCCCTAAATGACATCCTGATGAGTGAATTCAGGCATTTTAATCACATAAAGCAATAAAAAAAGCTATGATACTGAAATGTGCTCAATCTGCATTGTTGGGTCTGATGACTATTCTGATTATCACTCCATAGATTCTCTATGGGGTTTTGATTATTCTGGTTTTCTGGCCAATCTGGTCCACTGTAACCATGGTATTTAATGAGATGTAGGTTGTGACGCCAGATCCACCAGTCGGTTTCCCTCCGCTGTGTGAAGAAAACAAATCTAATCCAAAAAGTTGCTGTGCAAATGAAAACAGACTAAAATTTATTGAGACATCAAGTGTTCATTATTTTCCAGCTGAATAAACAAAAACCTAGAGATCAGTGATGGAAAACTCTTTGGGACTTTCAAATAGTGTTTGCGTGCACCATCTGCTTTTTTCTTCAGGCATATTTTTATTTATTTACTTTCATATTTTGGTGTAATTATGAGGTAGTCCCACACAAAGCACCTGTGGTGTAACATCTTTAAGTGCAAAGCTTCCCGCCACCTTCTGCTGCACGGTGGAGCTGCCCCCCGATCAGAGCTGCCCCCTCGATCAGAGCTGCCCCCCGATCAGAGCTGCCCCCCGATCAGAGCTGCCCCCCGATCAGAGCTGCCCCCCGATCAGAGCATGTGGACATGGTTAAGGGAATAAAATATGTTCTTTATTAGTAAAGTACTGAATAAAACATGGGAGGCCAAACTTTTTGTCAAAAGCTGAAGTGTCAAAAGAATTTACAAATGGGAAATGTTAAAATGAAATCAAGCAATATAGTTGTTTTTTGTAGAAAATGAATGTAATTTATTTTGGATCCAAAACTTAAAATTAAAATAAATTTAATCCAGTTTTTCTTTTGGGTTTGATTGAACAAATTTATTGTTAAAAGAAGATTTGAGTTCCTTTCACAATCCTTGTTGAAATGCTGTTTTATAAATTAAATAAACTTTCAATGAGGTACAGCAACTTTTCAGTAAAAAGTCTCTACACAGATGTGGTTCTATTTATAAAAAGACAAATACTTTGTATTTTCTGTTTTTTGTTGTAAGAAAATTGTTTGTTATAATTTTACCCTGATTAAAAAAAAAAATGCACCTATACCTGCAATTTTGAATTGCAAGTTGGGAACCGCACAACATCACTGCAAGGGCCACAAATGGATCCCCGGGCCACACTTTGAACACCCCTAATATCTCCTCAGCTAATCCTTAATTCAGGCATTTTCAGTGTTTTTCAATTACATAAACAGTAATTGCAGCTGCAGCTTCACATGTTTTGGGTTGTGGCTCTTATAAAAGCTCAGTTTGTCATGAACAGAATCAACAGTGCAAAAATATATCCTCAGTAACTCTGCAAACTAAAGTATCAGGCATTTCGGCCGCAGCTGATGGCTCGTCCCTCTGTGGCAGTGAGGCAGGCGTTGGCTCATGAAGCTGGTTAGAAACCAGCCAAGTTCGTTTATACGAAACGTGTTTCCTCTGCTGAGCATGTCCACTTCCAGAGTCTCCTCTCACTGTGATGAAAAGTCCAACATCAAACTTCTTCCAACTTGCTGATCTCATGATGTTTCCAGTACTTCTACAACTCTAAATATAGACCTGGAAACATAGTAAACTTGTACAAACACTTTTAAAATCAAAGCTTTCTACATACAGTATTTATTTTGTCTTAGCACTGACTTCATAATTATCTCGTTTCTGCTAAGTTGTGCGTGCTTATGTGAAAATTTGAAATAAAACAAAGTTAACATAAACATGCAGTTATTCTAAGTCGAGTGTGGGTGGCACATTAGTTTCATAAAGCTCATCAGCAGAGTGCCCATAAGTTTCTCTGCTTCCTGACTTCAGACTGTATAAAACAAACTGGAGCAACACAAGCAGGTGCCACGGCTCCCCAAATCACCTCTGACTGCAAGTGCAAAATTCAATTTATTCTGTAAAGAAGACTTTGGACCAGTGAGCAGTTTGAATTTTTCTCCTTAGTCAAAGTAAGAAGCTTCTGACTTTGTGGTTGACAAGCTGCATAACACAGTTAAAGCCCCAGGTCTGGATGTGTGTGATGGTTTTTAAGCTCCGGCTCCAGCTGCCATCTGCACCTTGTGAATCTCAACACCCTCTTCACTGGGCTTAGCTTCACAATCCTCTCAAGGCTGGAGTTATCCCTGCACACTTTTTTTCCTGTAAAGCTTTTTCCTTCCACTTAGCTTTCCATTAATAGGCTCAGATTCTGTCCTCTGTGGTAATGATGCTGTGGGACTTAAACCCTTGTGACTCTCAGCCCAACATTTGTTAAATTGGCTGTTTTTTTCCATGATTTTGTCTGTAATATGGCCATTTATAACATCATATTAAAACAAATCCTCTTTGTTGATCTTTGGGGTTTACATTAGTTAATTAAGATCAGAATTAAGAAAAATAAAATCTTCAAAAACATCTCTGGTGTTTGATCGTAAACACCTCCACACCCCCTGTTAGAAGAAAGTTAAGCGTCAATTTAATCTATGTTTTGCTTTTTGAATTGGATTACTGGGATAAATTGACTTGTTAATGACCTACTAAGTTACAGAGATGCAGCTGCATGTAAATACATTTTGTTTGTCGTGTGTTCAAATAACAGCAGTCGTGACGTTGGAAGGATGAAAGAGATTTGTGGATGGGAAAGGTGTCTGTCCTTGTGAGATTTGTTTATGTCCACCTGAGTTTGCCGGCTGCCTGTTTGTTCATCGTTTCATAATGAAGTGTTCATATTCTACAGAACATTTTGGTGTTCTGCGTGTTTAGATTGTAATAACTCTCTTTGCTATCCTCCCATCTCTATCCATCTCCACGTCCTCCCCATCGCCTCTTTGTTCCTGTTTTAAAACATCTCTCCGTTTGTCGATGTGTGATTTCGCCTCACCTGCAACTCCTCTGTTTGCTACACCCACTGTGTGTTTTTCTGCTTTGGTGCTGCCTCCTTCTTTTTGAGCTCCTTTGTTTTTTTGTTTTTTTTCCTTTAAATATTATTGTTTTTCTTCTGCTTTATTTCTGTATTGCCTTACCACTGTCCTGTTGTGCTGCCTGCCTACTTTGTGTCTGTGGCACCTCCCCTTCCTTTGCTCCCTTCTCCTTCCCTTCTTTCCTCCTTTCCTCCTCCCTTCCTTTTTCTCCACCAGGTGTCTGTCTGTCAAGAGATGATCACCGAGTTCAGAAACGCCGTCTCCTGTAAGAAGAGCTCCCGCATGCGCCGCAGACGACCCCTGAGCAGCTCGGCGGCCCTGCGACACCCGACCCGTATCGCGCTCGGAGCGCCCCGGCCGCTGCGCCTGGTCCGGGAGATGCGGCTCAGCAACGGGAAGCTGTACAGCGGCGCCGGCCCCCTGACCGGTGGGGCGGGAGGGTCAGGACTGCCCGATCTGGGCCCCGGGCCCCAAAGGATCCTAGATGATCCGCTCGGAGCGAACACCACCCCGCCTCCGCCGGCCCCCACGCCTGTGATGCTGCCCGCCCGCAGCTGCAGCCACGTGAGGATCTGCCAGGAGTGCAGAAGGATCCAGAGCCTGAGATCCGGTAGCTGTTTGGGGTCGGCGTCCACAAGGATACCGCCCTCCTCCGCCCCGCTGCCGAGGCTACCTCCGCCCCCACCGCCGTCCTCATCCAACACAGACAGTGAGGGCGGAGGGGGGACCAGTCCGAGGCGGCAGCAGCAGCAGCGCCACAGCCCTCCGCCTCCGTCACCTCGCCGCGTTCCCGCCCCCCCACAGAGCAGCAACAACACGGACCTGCTGGGAGACCAAGAGGGAGTGTAGGAGCGCTGGGTGGGTGAGAGACTCGCAGGAATGGGTGAGGAGGTGGAGGAACACAAACTGTAAGTTTCTCCGGTTCACCCCGAGGCGTACAGATACAGAACCGACTTTGTGATGGTCAAATATTAGGCTGCTGTTTTTGGCTCAGATGGAAATTTTGGACAAATCTGAGAGGAGCTGCATTTTCCTGATGGATGATTTTCTCTCCTCTCGCATCTCCTTCAGACTACGAAGTTCTGGGTTTCTTTTCCAGAGACTCTGCCGGAGGCTAACTTGCCCTTTTAGTAAAACTGAAGCCGAACAGGAGGCTTAAAAACGGCAACAACAACAACAAAAAAAAACTTCCAGAGAATTATTTACTGTTTTTTTCTTTTGTTGTCTTTGTTTTGTTACCATTGTTCTAAGTGGGAATAAATACAGACTATGTGTAACATTTTGGTGGACTGTAACATTCTAAGTGAATTGACAACGGTTAATTTTTCCAGCATTTTTTGTGTCCCTCCCTGAGCCCTGAAGCTGCTCTTTTGATGATACTGTGAAAGTCTGATGAAACCATTCAAGGCGACATGCAGCGGCTAAAAGCTACAAGGTTTACACACTCCTGTTAAAATTTAGACTGCGACGAGTCGTTTCCAAACTTTCTCCATCCATAATGTGACATTTATCCCATGAAGTTTTACTGAAATATAAACAAATCTGTTAAAATTATAAAAATGAAATAGGTCACAATAACCTGGCTGCATCAATGGCACACTTCTAATCTAATACTAATATTTAAGATGAGAACTCGAGTTTGTTGCAAACATTTTGCTCCCCCATTTGTTTTCTGTTGCCACGTTTCCTCAAATGGAGATCATGTTTTTGTCCACGTCAATTAAATTATAGACATTTTCAAATATTGGTGTGCCCTGACTCAAAACCTACATGCTAAAGATGATGTGTAAAGTTCTGTGTTGGCCAGATGAGAATACAGAACTAAATCTGAGTCCGTTTTTAAGGTTACTGCAGATTTGGAGAATCTTTCAGCATCTTTAGGTAAAGATGTGAGATGTTAATAGATTCCCATCAAAGAAAACTGGGTGCTGAAATTCAGTCAAAATGTATCTAAAAATAAAACCCCATTAGATTACCTTTGTGCAAACACTAATGCAACATGACTATTGCACCTTTTTTTTTCACCCTAGCAGATCTGTTTGGTTCTCAGGTAATTTGAACAGGATATATTGTATGTCACATTAAAGTTGGGAGGGAATATTTGGAATTTATTCATCGTTTTCTAAATTTTTTAAATCTTAGAATTAAACTAGGAGTGTGCACACTTTTTATAAAACCACTGTGCTGCAAACACAGGCACAGAAAAGTGTGCGTCTCCCTTTCGTTACAGTGTGTGTGTGTGTGTGTGTGTCTTGTAAGTCTGTCCCTAACTGCTCTAAATGAACCATGTGTCCAACATCAAAACCCTTCTGCAGATGCTAGATAATCAGACGGCTCCAAAAAGAGAAGAGAGAGCAACCAAGAACCTTTGAAGTGTGAAATTAATCTCCCTCGTTATCCCGAGTAACATTCGCCGAACCTTTACTTTTACTTGCCTTTGTTTAAACGGCGTAGATGAGACGGACAAGGCGACGCAGGGAAACGGCGCAGAGAAATAAAACGATGGAGTAAAACTGACACCCTTAAATTAAAATGAGAAATGTGTCCCTCAACTTCTCCCATCATTACGACTGTCCTGATCTATTAATTCTGGGCATCTTTTAAGGGCCTTGTTAACGTGCCAGCAGGCTGCAGCACTGCTTACTGTTCAACACGCTAACTTGGCCGTCCACATTAGCAACTCCTGCCAGAGCGATGGACTCAACTCAGCCGCGTCAATAGTGTTTCAAGCTTTTGATCGCCTAATTAGTCCCCTCTGTGGCGAGGGACTCGTTCAGGAAACTTGCTAATGATTTTGAACACGTCTCTAAATATTAATTTATGTTAGCGGCCTCAAACGTCAATAAAGGCAGTTTGAAATCTCTGCTAAATTTAATCACAACCCTGGTAAAGATTAGTCAAAAGTAATCAAATGAAATTAACATTTTATTGCAATGGGAAATCCCACTGTTGATTAAAAATAAAAATAAAAATCCAACCTTTAATTTGAGTACTGAGTGAGGGGGAAAAATCTGGGCTAAGAAAGGAATGTTTTAATGGCATACGATATGATGGACCCCCAGTTTCTGTTGGGATTAAGGACCGCTACCGGGCTGAAATCTGCAAATGCCTCCAGAGACCCACGTCCTAAATGCTTGAAACTGCCTATTTTAATAGTTCAAACACCAAATAAACCCTAGTTATTATACAGTGAAAATCCTCTTTTTCACCAGAGAAGCTAACGTCCAAAGTCTTCCTCATCTCCGCTCTTGGAGGCGCCAAGGAAAAATAAACGGCATTCCTGGATTGGCTAATTAGCCAGCCAATAGCGTGTCAAGTAGCATTACACAAAGATATCACAGCTGCCCAATCTGTATCTTCTTTCACATATGTTTAATTTATGCTCTACAAAAATGTGTGAATAGGAACATTTTCCACAAATAAATTGGATTCAGATTCCATAGAAAAAAGTCACAAATGGGTGAATATTAAACCACAGTTAGGTTGGGGTCCACAGTAAATGTAACTCAAGCCTTTCTTAAAATAATAATAAATGAATACCCTTCTTTTTATTTGCCTCTAGGCTTTATGATGGTGCTAAGGTTGCTCTGTAAGCCAATCAGCTGTCCCATGTGTTATTATTAATGGTTAAAAGAGGGTTGGAGAAAATTTTAAAGGTTGGATTTTTCTAAATTTGTCAGTGTGCGATTATGACTAATTTAAAATGAGTAAAACCATCGTCATGATAATCTTCCTATTGTTGCCTCCAGATGCCAGAACAGTCCTGATCCAGCTGATTGTCCACAGGACTCAGCTGGCTGCAGGTGTTTCGGGTTTTCTGTGTTAAAAATCGAGCTTTCATGAATCTGCCGTTTTCATCCTGAAAGCCTGCAGCCTGCTGTGGAAACGCTTTCTTCGGCTCTTTGAGCCTTCGGAGTGTGTTAGAGGGGCGTCATCCAGCCGGGACGATGCTTTGTCTGCAGGAGTGTTTGTGTCAATGTCCCATCTCCACCAACACTGCAGGGACGGAGCATTTCCCAGCAGAACGTTGCACTATAATGAGGAGATCGATGTTATTTACTTCATCCATTTGACTTTAATGTTGTGGTTGATCTATATATAGGCAGGGTCCTTAAAGGGAATGCACTGGTGGGTTTTTGTCTTTTTTCCCCCTTTCAATTAAATCACTACACATTGAAGGTCACTGCTAATGAGTTGTCCAGAACTCATTTCAACCTTATTTACACCAGATAACTGTAAAAATATATATATTTAAAGAGATATCAGTTTGTGTTTGTTTCTGTTTAAGAAACACTCAAGACTAGAGTGATTTTAAAACTGAAAAGGATCTATTTTTAATACATGACTGCATTCAGAGTCACTTTAAATGCTTTTATTTTTACCAGCGGATTTGTTCTGCTCCTGAAAGTTGTCCTCATTAATATATCATTACCTTCACTTTAGTAACATCTGCTAAAAGCTGCAGCTCACAGCTGTTTTAGGTTGCTCTTGTAGTTTTTGTGTGAAACATGAGGAAGAGTTTGAGCTGCATAGTCACCTAAACTTTTTTGCATTAAAACTGCAAATAGCTGAGATCAGTTTCAGGTCAAATCTGTATGAGGCATAAATATTTACATATATTTACATAGATTGTCAACAAATGATGGAGGATCTGATGGAAATTAATGTCTGGATGATTAAAAGACCAAAGTTTGCTCTTGTTAACCTTAACCACTGCAATGTCAGCATTTTTCTTTTCTCTTATCAGCTTCTCCAGATTTTATTTGCATTTAATTTTCTCAAAATTTAACAGACATTTGTCAAAAACTTCACCAGAAAACCAGACATAAAAAAATCCTTCTTACTATATTTACTATAATACTGATGTCACAGACACGCATACAAACATTATCCTTACCAAAAAAGTAATTACTAATTAAATAAGTCTAACTTCTTTGAGAATGTTTTATAATATGAAATTCTTCATAATTCTTTGTTAATGTTGATACATTTATCAGAGTTATGATAAATGTATCAACCTTTATCATAGGTTGATACAAAGGTAAGACAAAGGTAAACGCAGAGACTTTCTAAAGAGGTAAAAGTTTAAATATGACACTAAATAAAACAACAAATTTAAGTTTCATGATGATCTATTAGATATGGAGTTACGTATAACCATAAATCATAATGTAAGCATACGACTAACTATGACATCTTCAATCTTGTTCCTGTTGCAAAGGTATATACGTTATTGAGCCACCAGGCAATATTTATCAAAAGTAAATACTGAAAGATTAGTTTTTTCCTGCTATTAAACTTTACATGTGGTGACATGGACTCCTGTGTTGTGTTGCGCGTAGAGGTGAGGCAGCGTACTTCCTTTGTAGGTGCAAAAAGGATTGTGTCCTGGAAAAGGTTTGCAAATTACTGCTGGCTTTTGAAAGGACGACCTGAAGTCTGCAGGAGACGGTTTCTTTCTTGTTGATTCATCCGCTGACCTGAGGCGAGTGAGGTCTGCAGAGCGTTTGATGTTGTTCTGGGTAGTTTCTGATGACTCACTGATGTGTTCTTGGAGTAATTTTGGTTGACCTCTCGCTCTTAGGAAGGTTAACCGCTGTTCAATGTTTTCTTCATTTTAAAAAGAGGCTCTCAACTTTAGTTCGCAGGAGTCTCAAATTCTTAGAAACTGTTTTTTGACCAGAATGATGTCAGTGACTTTGTTTTGGTTTCTTTAAACCCAGGCATAAAGTTTTGCTTTTTAAAAACTTTTAGCCTGCTTCATTTTTTGACAGGTTCTATTTAAAGCCTAAGTGTGCCTTACGACGCAGCACTCAGCTGTCTGAAAATGTGGGTAATTCATGATTTAACAATTATAGGCAATTATTTTTTCACACAAGGCCGGCTTGGTTTGAGTAGACTTTTTCACTTAATGAATTAAATCACTACTTAACTGATGGGGACTTTTTCAATCTCTGATCTTAAGATTTGTTTGCTAATCTTATGCAGGTAAAAGATAAAACAGAAAAATAATATGGAGGAAAAATCCATTTTCGAGCTGATATGAATTAAAACGTACTCCATCTATGTAAAACCACCTCTGATGCTCCAGATATTTTTTTCCTAATTAAACGTAAATTTCAAAAGCAAACGATTAACCTCATAACACCCTGATAAACATGTAACCTCGTCATTTCCGTTTTACGTCCCTCTATTAGTGTTCTCTAAAGCGGATGATCTAACGGTTAGAAAACCTGCTACCTATTCCTTCCTTCCTGTGACTCACCGTTTAAATGCTCGTATGAAGTCCTGTAAATTCAGACTACTTCTAAAAGTCTTTGTGTGGGTCAACCAACAATGATGCAACATTTTAATGTATTTTCCGGTCCTCCTGCTGTTTCTCTCAGTGGGCTTTTCAATTATTTTAAGGGCCTGGAATATAGAGAACACTTCACCCTCGGTTCTAGGAAGCAGTTGTTTTGCCGCTTTGCTCGGAAACATCAATATGCAGGATATGGACGGGTGAAGAGCCCAGAGAGAGATCAAGCCTTTGTTTCAACGCTCCTGAAACAAGGAGATCTGAGGCAGTTAGCTGTTCAAACAGCTAAAGCCTTCAGGCTTTTCACGACTCCTGAGGCTGTTGAAGGTGATAGTTGTACGTCTGTGTTTACACTGAATCTCTAAAAGAGGGAAACAGAGCTTCAGATGATCTGCCAGAACCACCAGTCCCCCCCTTTAGGAATCCTGAAAAATGCATCACTGCAAATTATTCATTTTGCTGTGCAGATGATTCGTTGACACCTTTTGCTGCAGATAATGAGTGATAACATTGTTTGCTCACGTTACGGCGTTTCTCTGAGTGATCGGTGTCAGCAGAAGCGGGCCGGCTTCGATGTTTCTCTCTTTATCTGTGTTTACTTCTTCTTTTGTGTCCTGAATGCTGACGAGGCAAACCTGGGCTAAAACGCTTCCTCGAGTCGCCACGGTGAACAAACAAAAACTCTTTCATCCACGGTATCCATATCTCGCTTCTCTTTGTTGTCTGAATTGTAAAACCGCGCTGGTTGGCCCTCATGTTTGCAACTTTATTCCTAGATTTGCTTTAATGTCTTTAGCTTAAATATTTTCAACAAACAGTAGAACCATTCAGCTGGTTATTCACAGCTTTAAACCATCAGCTGGATGTATTTTAGAGCTGCAGTGTATGGGGGGAAAAGGTTGCTGGTGTGAATCCCAAAGGGAAGGGAGGGATCACAAAATGAACAAAAAGAGGCGTTTGCTCGATGACTCCGCTGAACGAACAAACAAAAAAAATCACATTTGTTTACTTTTATGTTCCTTTTCTTTAGTAGTTTTTTTCATATTTCTATACTAGTGATAAATGGATTATTAAAAGTGATAAATATTCTGATTAAATTGTTATTATTCCTATTGAAAAACTTGAGGCTCTGCTGTGTGATTGTGGATGACGGGTTGAAGGGGGGAGATGTTTAATTGTCATGATGTTCAATTCAGAGAGATTGCCCTGTTGTTCAAATCTATAAAAGAAATACAGAGTTCTTTTGGATTAAAAAAATATATTAAAACAGTCCAGCTGTCATGTCTTTGCTTTTCAGCTGGAAAATTAATTTCTGTAGATTGCTCATGAAAGTCATCAGAAAAGATTGTTTAAATTACCGCCAGTCAGACGTAATAAAAACAAACAGAAAAGCATACGACACACTGATTAGTAGGAGATTACTCTTATCACCAATTGAGCAGAACTATATTAACTTGCATTCATCTTTAATGTAGCTGAAGAAAACCTATCAGAGGTTTTCTTCACTAAGGTTGAGCTACTTTGCAATAAATAAGAATTCAGACATTAGATGTGCAAATCCCATTCAGTCGTAAAGATGACAAATAGACTATAACTGCAGTAAGAGTGATTTTTTTTATTTTTTTTTCTTGGAAGCTCTAGATAAAAAAAAAAAAAAGTCTCACCTCTGATTAGCTATTGGCTAGTTTGTTGGCTGCTGTCCAGTGTATTTGAGGCTTAAAGATTGTGTCACAACTTGCAATTTTACCTCAAAAAGCATGCAGGGAAAAAAAAAATCAAACAAACTGCTGCTGATGAAACATTAATTACTATTTCAGTTTCCCTGCCAATTTATTATGCAAGGTTACGAGCTTGCTGTATAAACACATAAATGCTTATCTAAAATCTAGGCCTATTGAGAAACACAAAGTTAATTAAATATGTTGTCTGTGTATATAATTGCATATAAATGTGTCCCAGTCTAGTCAGTCTTTACACATGTACAGCACACAGAACACTGGAGTCTAATTAAGTGTAATAAGGGAAAAGACAAGTACTTTACGACTCAAAGTGGTCACTGCAGAAACCCCCATCCTTTATAGTTAGCAGGACAGGAATCTTTAATTTAACTAATTTAGAGACAAAACTTTCCTCTGCTTTTAGGAAATGGCTGCATTATCCAAGACACACTAAACAGTTGCCACCCATCTTCATCCACTCTTATTAAAATCTGCTGAGCAAACTACGTCATTTTTTGCACCTGTCTCACATTTATACAAACATCTATTTATGTCGCTATTTATTAAACCACACAGTGCAAGCTGTGTTTTTTAGCCTTTCTCAAGCTGTGCGACATAAACTTAGACATGAAGACCTAAAATCATCTTTGATTGAATCAAAACCTTTTTTATTATCCTTCTTAGAGCATAAATTTATTTTTATATTTCCACAAAAAAGACCTGATGCTGGATTTGGAATAAAAGGTAACATTTAATAAGTTTTTGAAATATTGACAATTATCAAATGTGACAAACGGTACAACATAAAAATCATCCTGATGAAACCTGTAATGGATTTAATTAAGTAAATGTTTATTTTAGTCATTAGAGACTTGAATTTGTCTCTCAAAATTTTAAAACTTGACTTTGACTTGGAAAAAAATTACTTACACAAATGAAAACCATGCAATATTTTCTTCCTCTTCATGCTTCATTGTGAACTACTTTGTGTTGGTTTGATACATAAAATCCCAATTAAATAAACTTACATGCTTCCTTTTTTTAACAGAGTTAAATTTTATGGGAAGATAGATGGAGTAAAACAAAAAGTATTCCTATGGAAAGACTAAAAAAACGAATGACTGAGAAGGACGAATGTTCACATTTTAGTTTTCAGTTCAGACCAGAACTAAAAGAGCTTAAAAGCATTAAATCGAGATTTTACCTGAGTCAAAGTCTAAATCTGTGGAAAAAAGACTTCAAATTTGCTTTTAATCTCCTATCTTAGTCAGCTTGGTGTATTTTCTAAAAATAAAAGAACATTTTAACTTCTTAATTTACAAACCTGGTAGATTCGCCAAAAGATCAACAGCTCCGACTGCCGAGAGGATTTGACAAAATATTGACTCAGACAGGCTGAGTACAAAGACACATCACTCTTCAGTGTTTGTCTTTCATACGACGCTGCACTGTGATGTGCTGGACTATCACATAACATCTAAGTAAACATTGTAACATAATTTTGATTTTAACGTAAAAAAGATCAAGTTGTGTGAATACTTTTCCAAAGTAAAGTCCTGTCGAGATCAATAAACTAAATCATTATTACAGCGAACAAAAGGGACAAACCAATGGATGAAAGAATAAAACCCTGGAGCTATAAGGACAGAGAAAGAAACTGAAAAAAGTAAATGTGACAAGAGAAAAGGCAAGTAGCTGCACACCTCACAGAATAAATTATTAATAAAAAGTACCATATAGTTCACTGTTTTCCAGTAATACAGTCTGCTGGGGAGAAATTTGTAGTATTTACCCAAAACATTTCATAACTATTCCAAATGTTTTTGTCTTTTCAAATTCCAACCTATAAATATGTCTGTTTTTGTGATAATAAGGCAAACAAAGTGAAGCTGAAGTATCTCAAAATTGTGTTTTGTAGTCTTAAAGGAACTTCCTTTTCATTTAAAACTTGAATTCCCCTGCAAAACAAAACCAGTCGATGTGTAATAAGACTGAAAGGATCTTTATCAACTAGCATAATAAAAACAACATAAAAAATAAAGCTTAATGGTCATTCTCATACGCGCTTTTTGTCTATAATCTAAAATGAAAATAAAGCTTAGAACAGAGGACAGTTAAATGAAAAAAAAACAACAACAACTTTGTACCCAGGTTTTGACAGCATAGTGCCAACATAGCAGTCTCACACCCACAAAAGTGACACCTTCAGGAAATGCCTCTCAGAAACCACAGAAATCTTAGGCAGCAACACCCATAAACATGATTTGTAACATCAAACAATCATGGGCATGTGTTACTTTTGCAGTCAGGGTAAAATTGGTACAGACCAGTGCACACCATGTAGGGTAAATCAATGCCAACTGAGAGTTTTCCAAAGACCAACAATCACTGTCTCTGTTTCTAGGTTGCAGCAGGGAATATACAGAAGAAGTTACTGCAGAAATCCTGCTATCCTGAACCAAATTCTTAAAATCTGAATAATTTCTACTCACATTTTCAATAATGATGTTCTAGTTTCCTTTGTTCAAAAATTAAAAACGTAGTACGGAAACAAAGTCTCAAAACGAAACCAAAGCTTAAAAAACACCTTGGAAATATCACATTAGTTCTGCTGAAACTACAAAACCTTACTGTCTAATTTCCCCTGTAGGCGTGTTTGCAATCTATTAATGAGAAATATTAAACGAAATCATCCCTGCACTTTACACTCATGCAGACATTCATATGTAAACATTTATACATATGCATGCTATTCTTTCTGGGTTTTATTCGTAAAGAAAATCTTGAAAAGCATGAGCCATTCCGTCTACTTTCTATTTCTGCACTATTATGTGTTGGGTTTTCACAAAAAATCTTATAAGACTACCATAGCTGGCCCAAAAACATTGCCACCTGAATAAAACTGAGCAAATAGCCTTTCTATTGGATAGTTACTGCGTAGGCATAGCTTCTCATTTCTTAAAAAAACACGTGGAAAGACACATAGAAATGCTTTACTTTGTACAGAAATCTGGAACCTTGGCTGTTGAGAAACATTTGTGTATTGGAGGCGTTGAAGTTTTAAGCCATTGGATCTGATTTTATCCAATCACTAACATTAGGCCATGATGTATGTAATACGCCAGCTTGATGAAGCTAACTGGAAATTGTGTGTGCTGTAAACAACCCCACGGGGAGTAGAGTCACGGCATCTTTGCCAGCAATAAAATGTCTCATGCATTCATCTTGCTCTGCCAACACGGACTAAAGGGCTCTGTTCACCTCCTCTGCTGTCATTCCCAAACTACAACCCTACAGTGCAATTCTAAAACAGCGCAGGACATCAACATCATCGTTAATAACTCCTTCTTTTTACTAATTGGCAAAGTGGAAATTCAGCTGGAGAAATCAAGCTCAATGGGAGAAATCCCAGACAAGCACTTGAAGGGAGATGAGAATCGAGTGGAATTGGGTATGAAGGCAGTGACCAGGATAGTATAACTAAGGAATATGTTATAATGATAACAGTGAAAGTAAGAGCATTTCCACACACCCAGTGTGACTGACCTGAAGGGATTATTACTGAACAGATGTGTAGTCATAAGAAAACCACTAATCAGTGAGGTTAACCACATAAAGGGGCTTCCATTTGTAAAGGAGCATTTAGATTTGACTTTTGAGTGATATAAGAAGGTCATGTGATCTGATGCATCCAAATTTACCTTCTTCCAGAGTGATGGGCCCATTAGGGCAAGAAGAGAGGCAGATGAAGTGATGCACCCACCATGCCTGGTGTGTAATGTAGCAGCCTGAGGAAGAAGCACTACGATCTGGAGTTGCTGGAGCTGGTCAGGTTTAGATTCACCAACATTAAGAGGTCAGATCTTTTCTTTTCCTCATCGAGAATCTTTGGAATGGTCTGGAGAATCCTTTGCACCACGGTTGAACTCTCACCTCTTCAATGCAAGATATGTGTGAAAAATGAACGCAACGCTGGATGGAAAGAAACCTTGTGATTTTCATAAAATCAGCATGTGACTAATTAATGAAACGGAAAAACCTTCAGGAAACTGAACTGCCACAGAAGATAAAAATCATTTACGGACTGAACAATTTCACACTCCTCTCTAGATTTGACTTGGCAAATCCTCACTCGTCATAGTGAAACTAGATATGTTCTCTCAGTCTAAAAATGTGCACAAACATTGAGTAGTAATACTTCTGTCATTATCTGGCAGTACAGTAACCTCAGTGCAACAGTGACCTCAGGTGACCAAATGATGATAATGCTGACGCTTTGTTCACTTACAGACATCTACATCATTTAACAAAATAAAAATGTCTTTCTAAGATGATCACATAATTAATTAAAGTGTTGAATCTTTCTCTTTATTTTACATAATTGCATAACTTAATTAATCACGCCTCCTAAGATACGGTGCATGTCTGGAAGAAAGATGTAGACAACCATTTTATTTTGATATGTAATTTCTAAGATGAATTGTTCCAATGTGGCTTTTGTGGCGTTATAAATTGTACTTATAAAAATTAATCACTCCATTAGATTTCAGACTTTTTATTGCTTTTACAAATCAATCATGACCAACAGATTCAAGCACATCTGGACCTTCTACCTTTACGAGTCGTGCAGGGCCTGCTGTCGAGACGCACCCTCATGGCATGATGCTGCCAGCACAACGCTTCCCAGTATGGATAACGTGTTTGACGTCCACCAAACACAACATCTTGTCAGACGGCCAAAAAATCTCCATTTTGATCCAATCAGGCCAAAGGAGTTTCTTCCAGTTGACCATAAAGCCACTACTAGAGGGTTAATCTGAGTTATTTCATTGTCACTGTCCCATAAAGACTCCACGTAGCAGCTATTTGTAGGAAAAAAATGTGAATTTTAAACAGACAGATTAAAGTTTTCTGCTTAATCAGTCAGTATTAACTGATAAAAAGCGGCGTTTTAAATGTCATTCTCGCATGAAGGTTAATTATTACCGTGACTAGAGATGCTTCATTGATGATTAATTGCTAAACTCCAACCTCATGATTACACCCGTCTGTGGAAAACATTACCCACGCCGAGGTTTGGAGAGGAAAGTGAAGCAGATTGTTACCTGATAACACATTTCCATTTGACTTGAAAAGATTTGCAAGCTGGCAAACTCAGTGTAGGATGTGACCCATGAAACTGCACAGCAGTGAAACAATGAGCTTTTAAAAAAGAAGTAGATCCAGAGTATATCTGCTCAGGCTTTGTTGTAAAATATTTGCAACAATTGAAATGTTTTCTTTTTAAGTAAATATCTGTACTTCACATAAAGGCAAAAAGATATCCAGATGTGGTGAAGCTTCATTAGATCACTTGGTATGCGACTTCTCCACCCACTGATGTTCTGTTATCTTGCCTTCATCAGGGTGTTGCTTCCTCGTCTCTCAATTTCTCAATTACAGGAGCTCATTTCCTCTAGTTTTATAAAAGGCGGAAACGGCAAATATCCCACATGTCGGTGCTGTTTGCAACAAGATCAGTATGACTGCAAAGGGAAAGAAGTCAACTGTTCAACCAGTCAGTAAAAAAAAACTCTGAGGTTATTAAAATATAACCACAACGATTTTCTGCAGTGTTTTTATTTAATCTTTGGTTTTAAAAAGATCAAAGTAGAGACAGTATGAGTGCCATGGCCAATAGTATGAAAATGAATTACAATAATAATAGGTTTCTATAGTCAGATCTTTTGGTAACACTTTATTTGAAGGTGTTATAACACCTTCAAAAAATTTGTTATAACAAATTTATATCAATACTGATATAAATTTGTTATAAAAGTATTACTGATTGCACTTTAAAAATTAGGTAACTTTATGTTATTAAAGGTAAAGTTTAAACAGTAATGATTTCTTGGTTAATGTCAAGTTGTCATAAAGACATTTTGAATAATGTCAACTTTGTATTAAAAGTGTCATAATTTACCGAATGACGCTTTATGACAACAGTCATAAATATTCATGAAGGCTTATTCGTGTTCATGACAGCTGTTATGTCATGTTTATGACAGTGTCATGACAGTCTTATTCAACCCCCTTCAAATAAAGTGTTACCAAGTTTTTTTATAAATTTGTTTTTCTCATTCTCTGATGCTACAACGCTTCACAGATGATTCATGAGGAGTTTTTACACTCATTGGTCATGTTAAGAAGTGCTGCCAGTAGAAACTTGACCCACTTTTGCCTTTTGAACCGCCTTCATTCATCACAGCATAGATTCCACAACATGCTGGAAACATTCATCAGACTTTGGGCCATAATAGCATCGCCCATTTGCTGCAAGTCGTTGACTGAATATTCATGATGGTAATCTTTCATTCCACCCCAAATCAAAGGAGCCCTATTAGACTGAGATGTTGAGATTACGAGCCTATTGGATTACAAAATACAAAATATTTTTGTGTTCAAGAAACAAGTTTTAGATTATTTGAGCTTTGCAGTGACCTGCCGGGAGTCGCCAGTCGTTTTAAAGGGATGGGCATGATCAGGTGGGCTGCAGCATTTTAAATGCTCAGATGCTTCTAAGTGAGTTTATGTGAAGGTTGTTGCAAAGATCAATACTAATCTGACCAGGCCAGATCACTACAATCTGTAGTCTGACATCGAGAAAATATTTTTATTCTACTAACTGGATATTTGCTGCCTAAGCACTAATCACATGGCACATCAAGCTGCTGCCATGTGATTGGTTGATTCACAGTTTGTATCAACGAGAAATTTAACTAAAAAAACAGGCTTTTGAGTTTGCATATATGTTCAAAATCAAATACGCTAAAGGTAGAGACATCTTGCAATAATCGATTTCATTTTAAAAGGTTTTCCGAGTTGGTTTTTAGATTTTCTTTTTGTTTTATATTTAGAAATACAGTAGTGACTTTTACTTTGAGTATGAGCTTTTTTATGTCTTAGTAGTCTGAAAAAGGAAAGACTTTTCTAATGTACTCCATTCAAAGCGCACCCTTCTTGTCTTCCCCATACTTCCTGTCACAACGTAACTGTTAAGGGTAACAGAAAGCAAAAGAACCAAAAGTGAGCACATTTATTTGAAATAAAAATCAATCTTAACATATATTTACAGATTTTACGGAACTACAGTGCAGTTCCCGTTCAGGCAGAGTTGAAATAAAGTCACAGGTGAGGCAAATTTCCCTTTCTAAACAATGGTGAGAATAAACAGAAGTACATGACCTAACATTTCAAAAAGAGAAAAAAAAAAGCAAAACAGATTTTCGTTCCAACACCTCAGAGCGAGGACTGGGTGAAGGACATCAGACACGCGTACGTTGGCGCTCACTGTTTCACACCCACAGTCTCACATTGTCAGGAAGTGCTGACTGTAAAGAGCAGGTGAGGGTGACTGTTAAAGCGTACCGTCACCGAACAGAACTTCAGAACTACTGCAGGCCTGTAAACCGAACTCTGTCACATTTCTTTCACACAAGGCATCCTCAGGCTGCAACACCTGCAGGCAGCATTGATGTTAAGACAAAGCAGGAGCGCCACTGAAATATAACGCAGACACATTGGCTTAAAACAATGTCGGTGCAAACTGTGATCGGTAATTCTCACCTCAAGTTTTATGTAACACTTTTGGGTTTGGCCAACAGTTACCGTAGCTTCTAGTGTGCAAGTTCACTTCTCCATTAATGGCACGATTTTCTTCTTTTTTGCATGTTTTCTTATCCGTCTGCGCTAACAGACAGTAAATGAGGAACAGTAACTTCCTGCCACAATGTCATGCTGGGGAAAACACTTGTTTGCATTGCAAATTTGCTGTCAACTTCTCTTTAGAACCTGGCGGGTGATGCAACCATGCAGACAATTTTGTTATTCAAGCAGGTAGCTTTCTTACAGTTTTATATTTGTTTGGTTAAATTGGTGAGCAACAAGTTTGAAGACAGAAGCTCTCTGTCTCAGCTGGTAATCCTAGAGAAAAAGCCGCAGATCCAGTGAAGTGTTGATCACTTTTAACAGTGAGGGCTACAGTGGCTTAAAATACAAGTTAATCATGAAATATACTGTTTTAGTTCAGTCTAAGATCTCACCATGCTGAATCAATACTTTGTAGAACCTTTAACATGTTCCAGTATTTAGCTTCAACTATCCACTATTTAGTGGTATCGCAGTAAAGGGGGTTGCATTTAAATGTTCACCATAGTTGTCAGAGTTTTACTTGTGAGAAGCATTTTGCATGTTGTCCAAAAAGTTCAGGTTTGGCCTTGTCAGAGCTGAGCACCTTCTTCCACATGTCTTCCCCACAATGTGGTAAAGTTTGTGTTGTGTTTAGTTGTGATAGCGTCAGCCAACCTGCTGCTGCCAACAACTTCTCCTTCTTTGATCATATGCTTATCTTTCAGTGTTTAACCTCGTCTCTCATAGACATGTAGACACTGACTAACTGTATATTAGCAGTAAAAGCTACTTGAAAACTGACTCAGAGCTAATCTGTTCAGCTGTTTCTTCTCTTAAACCACTGCAGGAGCTACTGCCATTAACATCTTACTTTAAACATAGGCTAGGAGCCTGAAGCGACCCAAATTAGATTTTTTCTTTATAATTTTTGTTTAATATGACTTGTATCTGATCTTTTCATAACAGTCTGAACGAAACGTTTTTGTTTATTTTTGGATATGTGGTATAAAATCATGTGTGACCCAAGTTCTGAACAGCCAGATGGCATTCATCATCTGACCTGAACGTAATCGATACTCCACAAACGTCACTATTCTGTGTCCTGATATGTGCAAGCAGGAAGAAAAATAACAACCATAATGAAGATTAAGTTATGCTCCACCATTAAAATGAACATTTACTTTCACTTCTTCTTTTTCATAGCAGTTGGTAAAACACAGAACGCTGACGTTGTTGCACTCTTTACTGACCAGACAGGACACTTTCAGGTCATTTACAGTTCACAGAGATCACATACAAGTCGCATATATTTGGAAGTGTGAACAACCTTAAAAAAAAAAAAATGAAGTACAATTTCACAAAAAAATCAGATTTGGGTCACTTCATGCTGCAGTGTGAACGCAGCAGAAGACAACGTATCTCTTGATCACAGCTTCTGTGTTTTTTGTGTGTATGCTGTGTTTTCTCAAATACTCAATCTATTGTGGTAGATCATCTTTCACTCTGAGTCACGTTCTGCTTTAGGAGTTTTTCTCTCCACTATCGCTCCATGCATGCTCAGTGAGAGGGATTGTTGCTAAGTCAGCACTGCAATGAAAGCAGCTGAGGCTATAAGCCCTTTCAGGAGGACTAAATGCTGGAGGTCAATGACCCTAAATAATTTAAAGGTTTCCAGAAGTACAAAACATTTGAACCAATTTTAATAATAAGACAAATTTGACTGCATGGTTTGGTAGCTAGGATAAATTTGGAATAACTGAATTGCACAATTCAGTTACATATTGTGTATAATTGGATTGAATTAGCTGGGTTTTTGGAAAGTTCCTTGAGAAGTGAGTTATAGTTAGCGCATTATAAACAAACTGAATGAAAGTAATAAAACTGCAAACTTGGACACCTTATGGCTTTCTTCTTCTCACAACTCAATGAAAGTCAGATTTGTTATCCTGTCAATGGACTAATGACTGAGCTCTTAGACCTTCTCAGACTGACTGAGTCTATAATTAAATAAAGGTTCAATTATCCAGGTCAATTAACTGATTGGGAAACCTCTGACAAAAATTGGTTTCACTGGATTTCATTCAAGGCTACAACAGTTAAAGGGGAAGCCTATCATTTTTAAGCCAGGTTTTTATTTGGTAAAAATGACCTGATCATTTTCTTTCTACTTCAAAGTTTCCTGCAGTTTCTTCTTCATTTTCTGGCTAAGAAAAATGTTAAAGAAATAAATACATAAATTAAAACAACATAGAAATAGACTGCATTTTGGCAAACAGCAACCACAAGTTACAGGCATGCATGCTGAGGTGGTGATGTTATCATTTAGTCTGAGTGAGTTTGCAAATTGCGTGTGCAGATCAACCACAGAGCTGCAAATGATTGAAATCAGGGGTAGACGTTATTTTTATATATATATATATATATATATATATATATATATATTTGCAGATTTTTTGCAGATAAAAACAGAATTTTTGCAGCAAATCTGTTCTATGCAGCATTCAAACACTAAACACTGTTTCTAAGTTGGGCCTCTGATGATAAACCCTGACCTCTGAATATGTGACTTCCTCAGTCTTTGCAGCTGCTCTGGGTATTTTAATCAGTGAAGATCCTGAATTTCTGGTCCGCTTAGGCTTCACATCAGCATACACCATTTCCTACAGCAAGAGAATGAAAAAGTGTTGATTCTCAATCATTCTTTGTCGTTACAGCAAAATTATTAAAAAACAACTGTTGATTAAAAATTTTAATTTACCTCTGTGCTCACCGGGTCCTTGTAGATATAAGATGGTCTGTTCACACTCCCTACACGACTTGATGTGTCTAAAAACCATATGAGCCTCATTAGAGGAAGTGAAAAAAACTCAAAATACATTGAATGTTCAGAAATAGAGTGATGAGAGATCGTTTGCTCTCACCTATGTGGACTTCAAGTCTGCGAGCCGCTTTATGTCTACAAGAGGGAACGTAAGGAGCCACGATTAGATTTCTAAGATTGTTTTACTTCAAGTTTGTAGGATTCAAATAGACCACACTGGTTTTATTCAAGTTTATCTGGTAGATTATTCTTTTTAAGACAAGCTTAATAACTGTACCCTGATTCTTCTTAGCACCACTTATAATCAGAAAAAAGCCTCAAAATAAACACACTTTTAATTGCAGTAGGACAATCTCCCCACTTTTGCAAGTTTAATACTTTTTATATTTTATAAATGTAGGTAACTAAACAGAGTCACTCCACCACAACATGAGTACCAGTAAAAACAGGCCTACCTTCGGACATAGGTAAGGTAAGCTGCAGCCGTCAGGATCCCCAAAAGCAGCACAGCAGAGATGATGATCGCACAAAGTTGCCCTGCCGACATCTGTGTCTGGTTGGCTTTTTCTGAGACAGGATCGCCTAAAAGATGTCAAATAAAATTATTTAGTGTTAATGATCTGTTGAGCACTCAGATCATATGTCAAAAATACACAAAGTCAAGAAGTTGAGTAGTTTCTATAAGCTTATTTATAATAGTTTATCATCTGATTAATGATTTGAAAGATTTCTTACCGGTAACAACAACAAGTTTGATGGTTTCTTCATGTGATCCACTCGGGAATGCGGCTACAGAGCAGGTGTAATTCCCTGAATCTGTCATTTCCACATCTCTAATTTTCAGCGACTGTTCTGTAAGATTTATTCTTTCCTTTAGGGGAGAATCTTTTATATTCATTCCTTGCTCGGGGTTGAAAACAAGAATAGTTGTGGACTCAAATTCCCACTGAAGCTGAGTAATGGTGAAATTTTTTGACCCTGGGACAAACTGGCATTTCAAAATGACATCTTCACCAACATATCCAGTCACTTTGAGTGTTTCTGCCTTTAGATCTGTAAGAAAAAAAAAGTTAACATGCTGAAGAGACGAATAGAGAGTAATTTGAATGAGTTTGCATTTCTAAGTTCACAACTATGGTGTTACTTTTTTATTACTTGATAAATGTGATTTTCTTTCTCAGAAAATAAAACAATGTTCTTTTGTCTGTTAAAACATGAACCCTTCAAAAAAGACTTAGGGTGTTTTATTTCTGTCAAAGAACTTCAGAAAAGTTTATTTTTAGTGTGAAACTCTTCAGGAATGTAATAAATGAAAATGCGTCAGAATTTTAAAATTGGAATCTCACCTGGTAATGATGTGATGAAAATTAGAGTTACAGCAAGGAGTCTGTTGCAGGTTCTCATTGCAGCGACTACACATCATAAAACACAATTACTTAAGTTAATTATGTTATTTTAACTTGATTGTCGCCTTTAAATCAACTCGGTAAAAACTTACCGTCGGTCCGTGGAGCGGAGACAGGAGCAAATTTAAAAATGTAAAATCATTTGAAGGCACAGCAGTAAAAAACCCAAAAACTTTTAGGAAGCGGAACAAAACCTCAACGAGACCATAAAGCAAAAGTTCCTACAACAGCTCTGCCTATCCATTTCCCCAGAGAGTCCCAGTTGACCGAGATCATAAATAAAATCAGTGATAGCGCTGATCAAAGTAGTATCTACTTTTGACCACAAAGATGAGCACATTAATGCTACAGGAGTAATTTTACAATTTTTAAAGGTCTGACAAGATACTAACAATAAAAAGCAAATTTTAAAAAATCGCTCCCGAATTTATCTGACTGACCGCCTCATGTTTCTAAAGATTATCGACGGTAAACATGATTTCTGTCCTGCTCAACACTGACCTCTTGTGGTGAACTTCGTGTAAGCTTTCTGGACATATTGCTTGAATACACATAACCTTTGTGGTGGTTTGAAACCCAACATGTGTGCCCACTCCACTACTGGTGTATTTTAATGAAAAAAAAGAAGCTAAATATCAAGAATAGCTCACTAGCACAATTGTTACTAAGAATATTTTAACACACACTTTTCTGATGTTTGCCAATAAATAAAAACTTAGAAGCATACATCATAATTTTTTCATTCCATTGTGTTTTAAAGTGACACAGGATCTAAATATGACACACTGAAGTTTTTAGTTTTAACCTGAAATTTGAAAGTTGGTGTCATTTAATTTTGACCAGAATATGGACACACTTTGTTTTTGTTTCATTTTCAAATGAAGGAAAGTGAATAAATTTGTTTTCATAGGAAGATGAGGCTTAATGATTGTAAAAGAGATGACATTATTCTCTCAGAGGCTAAGTTGAGAAAACTTTTACAGAAGGAAAAGAAGACATCAAAAATGAATAAAAGTAGAAAGTAGTTTAATTTACACAAGGCACAACATATTTTCTGGTCAGTTAAATCTCTGGCCATCATTGCTTTCTTCTTCTTGGGTATCAGGTTCTCAGTGCTGTTGCACGTGCTTCGTCCGGATGAGGTTAACACTTACGAGTGGTCTCAGTGGTTGTGAAGCTTGCAATGTTAGATGTTAATGGTTTTTCACACCTTTTGTCACAACTTTTGCTTCTTATAGGTCATTTATTAAAAAAAAACGAACAAAAGAACTCTTAGTCATATGGTATTCACCTGTTACAATATAAAGTAACTTGATGTGTGATTTAAAATTCACAAATGGGTATGTGCTGGTCATTATGGATAATAAAAACAGTTAAATATCAATAACACCTTACCAGTACGATTGTTATTTTAACACACACTTTTCAGATTTTTGTCAGTGAATAAAAACTTAGAACCATACATCATTTTTTTCATTCCATTGTGTTTTAAAGTGACACAGGATATAAATATGACACACTCAAGTTTTTATCTTTAACCTGAAATTTGAAAAAGTTAAAGTTGTGGGGAAACTTTGCATGGACACCGTGGCAGATAGCTAGTTTTCTGTAAGATAAGCTCTTTCCCTGCCATCAACACAATGAACAGCACATACACAAGGTTGATTGACAGCACTCAAAACTCCCTTCGCTTGTATTTGACTAAGAGCGGTGCATTTCTTCAAATGGCAAAGAGGCACAGTTAAAAGGTGGGGGGCAGTTTAAACATATCTAAAAATAAAACTAATAAAAAAAAAATTACATACTGGAGCTTTAATCCTATAGACTTGAAAACTGGTTCTGACCTCATCTGCTTAGATGTGTTTTTTCTCTAGATTACGGCAATTAACTTTTCTTTTAAACATAGAAAGTACTCCTGGATCACAGCTTCTTTTTTTGTGTGTGTGCTCTGTTTCTCAAATGCCAGGTCGGTTATGATCGGGCATTTGATCATAACGGCAGTTAAAATAACTGACAAATGAGAAGTAAATGCTGCAAATGCAGTTATTTTAACTGCATTTGTCAGTTAAAATAAGATTAGGAATTAGAGCCATGTTCTGCTGGAGATTTCTTACTGTTAAATCGAAGTTTTCTCTTTACCCTTGCTACATTCATGCTCATTAAGTCCTGTAACGTCAACGACATCATGCAAGCAACTGTCCTCTGTTGTTACATGCCATTGCAGGAAAAGTAAATGCTGCAAGTCAATGACTCATTACAATTTGCTGGGTTTCTGAAAATGGCAAATATTTTAATCAATTTCACTAATAAACCAAGTTTGACTCCATTGTTAGACAACTAATTAATTTGGAATATATGTCACTGAATTGGAACCTGTTTGTGTAGTTGGATTTAATTACNTCACAACATAAAGTGACTTAATGTGTACAAGCTTTCATCACCGGTGAGTTCACAAATGGGTAGGTGCTGGTCTTTATGGATGATAAAAACAGCTAAATATGAATAACACCTCACCAGTACAATTGTTACTAAGAATATTTTAACACACACACTTTTCAGAGTTTTGTCAGTAAATAAAAACTTCGAACCATACATCATTTTTTCATTCCATTGTGTTTTTAAGTGACACAGAATCTAAATATGACACACTCAAGTTTTTATCTTTAACCTGAAATTTGTAAAAGTTAAAGTGGTGGGAAAACTCCACCTTTTAACTGTGCCTCTATTGCCATTTGAAGAAATGCACCGCGCTTAGTCAAATACAAGAGAAGGAAACTTTGAGTGCTGTCAATCAACTCGTGTACCTGCTGCTCATTGTGTTGCTGGCAGGGAAAGAGCTTATCTTACAGAAGACTAGTTATCCGCCATGGTGTCAGTGCAAAGCAGTTTAAACATATCTAAAAAAAAACCTAATAAAAAAAATAAATAAAAATTACATACTGCAGCTTTAATCCCCTAGACTTGAAAACTGGCTCTGACCTCATTTGCTTAGATGTGTTTTTTCTCTGGATGACGGCCATTAACTTTTCTTTTTAACATAGAAAGTACTGCTGGATCACAGCTTCTTTTTTGTGTGTGTGCTCTGTTTTCTCAAATGCCCGATCGGTTATGATCAGGCGTTTGTATTTTAACTGCATTTGTCAGTTAAAATAAGATTAGGAATCAGAGCCATGTTCTGCTGGAGATTTCTGACTGTTAAAGGGAAGTTTCCTCTTTACCCTTGCTCAGTAAGTCCTGCAACGTCATCGACATCATGCAAGCAACTGTCCACTGTTGCTTGCATGCAGTTTCAGGAGAATTAAATGCTGCAAGTCAATGACTCATTACAATCAGCTGGGTTTCTAAAAATGGCAAATATTTTAACCAATTTGAATAATAAACCAAGTTTGACTCCATTGTTTGGGAACTAATTAATTTGGAATATATGTCACTGAATTGGAACCTGTTTGTGTAGTTGGATTTAATTACCTGGGTTTTTGGGAAGTGACTTGTTATAAATTAGTGCTTTATAAACAAACTAAAAAAATAATAGAATAATCTGCAAATGGGACATATTATGGATGTTAGCAATGGCTTTCTTCTCTTGCTCCAGCTGAGATTTGCAATGACTAAGCTGTGGATCTCTTAGACCTTCTCAGAATGGCTGAATTTATAATGAAATAAAGGTTTAGTTATCCAGGTCAATTAACTGATTGGGAAACTTCTGAGGAAGATTGTTTTATTGGATTTTATTCAAGAGTAAAAGGGGCCGAATATAGTTTTTAAGGCAAGTTTTTGTTTGGTGAAAATCACTATTATTTTAATTCCACTTCAAAATTATGTTACTTTTTGTTGCTCCATCACATAAAATCCCAATACAAAGTGTGATGTTTGATTTGTCATGTGAAAAAATTTGAAAATCTCAAGAGATATGAACAGTTGCATTAGATATGATTCAAAAACTACACATGATAATTGTTAAAATGCTGTTTCACAAGCTCACATAAACACAACGTCCCCTACCATTTTAAATGGTACATTCTTAGTCTTTTGGTAAAAACTGTTAGTTCAATAACTTCATAAATGAAAACAATTGAAAAATGGAAAACATTTTTGCAAGCACCAATCACAAGTTATAGACATGCTGAAATGCTGATATTATCATTTAGCTGGAAGTTTTATTGAGTTTGCTAAAAGCGTTTGCAGAACGACCACAGAGCTGCAGACGATTTTTTTTTTTTTTCATAAAACCATAAAACCAGTACTGTTGCAGCAAATCTGCTCTGTACAAGATTTACTAAACACTAAACACTGTTTCTCAGTTGGGCCTCTGATGTTGAACTTTGACCCCCTCATATGTAACTTCCTCAGCCTTTGCAGCTGCTCGAGGTGTTTTATTCAGTGAAGATCCTGAATTTCTGGTTCGTTTAGGCCTCACATCCGCATACACCACTTCCTACAGCAAGCATTAAAAAAGTGTTGATTCAGAACAATTTCTCTCTAATCACAGCAGAATTATATAAAAAACAGACAAATTTTTGATTAAAAATTTAAATTTACCCCTGAGCTCACAGGGCTGCTGTAGTTCACACTCGCTTCATGACTTGATGCATCTAAAAAACATAAAAGCCTCTTTAGAGGAAGTGAAAAAAACCCCCAAATAAAGCAATTGAATGCTGTTCAGAAATAGTGATAAGAGATCGTTTGCTCTCACCTACGTGGACTTCAAGTCTGCGAGCCGCTTTATGTCTACAAGAGGAAATGTAAAGAGCAAGAATTAGATTTCTGAAATTGTTTGACTTCAAGTTTGCATGATTCAAATAGACCAAGGTGGTTTTATTCCAGTTTATCTTGTAGATTTTTTTAAAGATACTTTTTAGAACCTTCTTGCCAAAGCCATCTGATTTTTTTTAATAGATTTTATATTTCGTGGGGTTCATTACACAATGCTTTTTAACAAGGTTTGCCACACATTTGAAAGAGAAACTTTAAGTTTTTTTTCTTACATTTTTTTCTAAATGTATTATGTTTTCATATTTTGAGAATTGGCTCATTAATATAAAAATAAACATCCAGGCTAACTGAGAAATAATTCTAAATATAAACATTTTGAGTCTGTTTGATTGATGGGTTCTATGTTCTTTTTATCAGGGGCTCGGAGAAACTGGGCTCTGTGGATTGTAATATTTATTATCCAGGGAAAGCTAAATTAATGGATAACTAATTAAATCTCAGATTGAATTTTAAAAAAAGCATGATTTATATTCACTTTAAAAGAGCTGGGTCAAAATAATGTTGCTGTCCTCCGGTGCAATAACAATAAAAGTTTCTGATTCTGATGAGCCAGGAAACCATTAATTTAGTTTTTTTTTTAAATCAGCTGATTATCACAGATTATCAAGGGAGGTTCTCCCAATGACTAAACATAAATAATAAACAGGATGGCATTTTAGAGGATTTTAGTGTAAATATATGATACACCAATGAATTATGTCTTTTTATGTTTTTTTGTTTATTTAAACAAAAATGTGTCAATACTGGATGACTGGAAGGTGTTGCATTTTTCAGTTAATAGGAATGAAGTTATAGCTAAAGTCTTTAAAATTTTTCAAAATGTAGGAGACTAAACAGAGTCATTCCACCACAACATAAGTACCAGTAAAACCAGGCCTACCTTCTGACATAGATAAGATAAGCTGCAGTTGTCAGGATCCCCAAAAGCAGCACAGCAGAGATGATGATCGCACGAATTATCCCTGGTGACATCTGTGTCTGCTGCTTTGGTTCTGGGGGAGGATCACCTAAAAAATGTCAAACAAAATTATTTAGTGTTAATAATGATCTGTTGAGCACTCAGATCATGTCAAAAATTAAATACATAAAATCAAGAAGTTGAGTAGTTTCTCTAAGCTTATTTAAAATAGTTTATCATCTGATTAATGATTCTTTACGTACCAGTAACAACAAGTTCGATGGTTTCTTCATGTGATCCACTGGGGAATGCGGTTACAGTGCAGGTGTAATTCCCTGAATCTGTCATTTTCACATCTCTAATTTTCAGCGACTGTTCTATAAGATTTATTCTTTCCTTTAGGGGAGAATCTTTTATATTCATTTCAAGCTGGGGGTTGAAAACAAGAAGAGTCATGGACTCAAATTCCCACTCAACCTGAATAAAGTTTCCTGATTCTGGGACAAACTGGCATTTCAAAATGACATCTTCACCAACATATCCAGTCACTTTGAGTGTTTCTGCCTGAAGATCTGTAAGGAAAAAAAAGTTAACATGCTGAAGAGTCGGATAGAGAGTAATTTGAATGAGATCGCATTTCTAAGTTCACAATTATAATGTTATTTTTATCACTTGATAAATTAAAATTTTATTTCTCAGAAAACAAAGTTCTTTTTTCTGTCAAGATGAACACTTCACAAAAACACTTCGGATGTTTCACTTCTGTCAAGGAACTTAAGAAATTTCCATTTTAGTTTGAGCCATAACTCTTAAGGAATCAAACTGAAGAAGTTTGAGTTATGGCTCTTCAGTTCTGCATTGTAAAACATTTTACTCACTTGTAGATGTCTGTTATTGAATACTCTATAATTCAAATAAATTTAGCGAGTTTTAGATGTTGAACCTAAATGTGTGAGTTTGAGAAAGATAAATTTACAGTAGTAAGTTGTGTTAACTTTTTATTAATTTAGTCAAACCTCCAAGAGAGTTAAATAAATTAGAGTTTTTAGGTTAGCACTTAAAAAACTGAAAGAAGAAAAAGACAGGAGTGGGAACTACTTCTCAATGTGCTTAGCATGTTTTTGTATCCTCAGATGGATACAAAACATTGATCTCACTCTTGCGTTAAGGCAAATGTTCATTTTAATGCACTTCTGAGTTTGCAAATCTTGAGGATAATGTCTTGTTCACATTAAATGTTTTTGAGCAGAATTCATTGTAATGTTTGATAAAAGTTATCAGATCAGAAGTTTTTGTTCATTCAATTTGAAACAAGAATTTAAATTGTTCTAAAGTAAAATAAGTAGTTATTTTAACTTGATATAGTGAGTAAAAATAATAGAGAAATGTGGCTTTTTAACTAGGTGAGAGCAGTTTTTTTTCTTGCATATTGTGAAATAATTATTTGGTTTAAATTTCAGCATTAAGTTAAAACTTACAATTCAAGATTAATAAACTTTAAAAACAATGTTTAAACAACTTGCCTCTAGCTGTTAAATCAACTTCACGAACTTCAATTTCTGAGTTAAAACCAAAACAATTTTGTTGATGACTTAAATTCCATTTTCAAGGCAGCAGGTGGATTTTCATTTTAAAGTTAAACCATTTTCAAATGTTTTAGCGTGGCACCAGAATTTTAAAATAAGAGTCTCACCTGGAAATGATGTGATGAAAATTAGATTTACAACATGAAGTATGTTGCAGGTTCTCATTGCAGCGACTGGAGATCATAAAACACAATTAGTAAAAGTTTGTTTTTTTATTTAATTGTCACCTTTAAGTCAACTTCGGATTAAGTTACTGTTGGTGCGTGGAGCGGAGGCAGAAGTAATGTAAGAAGTGTAAAACCCTTTGAAGGCGGAGCAGTAAAAACTGACAAGAAGTGGAGCAAAAGCTAAACGCGACCATAAAGCAAAAGTTCCTACATCAGCTCTGCTAATCTACTGCCTCGGTGCCCCAGCTGAGCAAGACTATAAATAAAACCAAAGTGTTCTGGCGCTGCTCAAAAAGACTAATTTCTTTTAACCATAAGATTTGATACATTTAGGAATGATTTTACAATTTTCAAAAGTTTGACAAGATAATGACAATATCAAATAAAATAAAAAAAATAATAATGTCCCAAATTTATCTGACTGACTGCCTCATATTTCTAAAGACAAACATGACTCCTGTCCTATTCAACTGTTGTGGTGAACTTCATTTAAACTTCCTCAACAAATCTCTTGAAATGCTGTGGATATTGTTTATGAGTTCTTTGTGTTTTGAATCCAGAATTGCTAAAGGAAAGATGTTTACCAGTAAGTAACACTTATACAGCACAGATATCTGGCTCAAGTAAATACTTGAGCCAGATATAACCTCACATCTGTATTTGTTCCCTTTTCATATGAAGGATGATGAAGAAATACATTATGATAGGAGGATGAGGCTTCCTAATTGTAAATGTAAATATATAATTTTCTGGACAGTTAAGTCTCTGCCAGTGGCTCAGTCTTTGCTTTCTTCTTGGTCATCAGTATTGTTGCACGTGCTTCGTCCGGATGAGGTTAACACTTCTGAGTGGTCTCAGTGATTGTGAAGCTCTCAGTGTTATCAGGTTCTCAGTACTGTTGCATGTGCTTTGTCTGGAAAATGTATCACGAGTGGTCTCAGTGGTTGTGAAGTTCTCAGTGTTGGATGTTAATGGTTTTTCCACACCTTTTGTCACAACTGTTGCTTCTTAAAGGTCATTTATTATTTGTTACTCGAAAAACAATCCCCTCTTAGATTAACTCATTACAGTACAATTAATCTCAATATGTAAAAACTTTTACTAACCACAACTGCATGAAAACTGCTGGTGTTATTTTTAATTCACAGATGAGTGAATCCTGGCCATTATGGATAAATAAACCATTAAATATCAACCATATCTCACCAGTACACGTTTTGCTATTTAACACACACACTTCTCAGATTTTTGTCAAGAAATACAAACTTTAAATCATGTCTCATTTTGTTGTATTTTTCAATCAGACACCATCTAAATAAATACCGATGTTTGTAATTTCAGCATAAAACTGGAAAAAGTTCAAGTGGTAGGAACACGTTGAACTGTATTGAGTTTCTTTGTAACCAACAAAAACACAGTTTTAAAATGAGGCACAGGGAGAAGGAAAATATGAAATGGGCGGCAAAACATTAAACAGATTTTATCTCAATATGTACTGAGTGTGTCAGGAAGTACAGCTCAGTTAGCAGTTTGAGTGAGGAAGTTAAAAATAGGATGACTGGAGGCTGAAGAATATGGGGAAGGAAAGTGGTTTCATTCAAACCTTAACTCAGTCTCATCATATCGATCTTTTTTAGAGAAGCTACTCAAATAGATGACATATAAACATCTCCTCCAATCAGAGTCCCACGTTCAGGAGCTCCCAGGTGTCCAATAGGCAATGAGGTCAGTGATCCATGCTGGTTTCATTTAACTCAATCCCAGCATGTAAAGATGAAGGTGAAAAAATATCAGGAATTACAGATAATAATAGAGTCGCAGCTCTACATCCAACATTTTTCTATTAACAGAAAGACCTCAATGGATATTGTCCTGCTATTCTTATGAAAGATTTTTACATAAAACAAAAGATGATTAGTGACAAACCTAAAAAGTAGAAAAAGAGAAAAGGAGTGCAAAAACTAAGATGATCTTTCCATCAGTAACGATCGTTGGAATATTTACACCCACAGAAAATCACAAATGTGAGAGTGGAATAGGGTAGGCAGTATTTCATTAAATTTAATTATTTAAAATGTTTTACAGAGTTAAACTGCTAATTCTTAATAATCGGTGCATCAGTGTGTCTTTAGCAGAAACTATAAGTGCTAATTTCTTCAGCAAGTATATATTTCCAAAGAATTTCTGTGTTTCAGCTTTTTTTCTATCCAAAGTAAAATAATTAAAAACAACAGATATAAAAAAGTAAAAAATAAAACAACATGTATATCTATTTAAATATAGATTGCACCTAGAAGTGCAAGACTTTTCATTTCACATCAGGTCTTTCTGAGCTTTCGGCAGAATCCAACGCTTCTTGTAGTTTTGTACTTTTCATTGGAGGTTTTCTTTATTAGCTGCATTTATCTGAGGGTTGAACAGGAAGAAAGTGTCATGTTAATAAATGCATGGTATAATTATAATTACAATAGAGTGACTCACCTGCTGTCTTACATTAACCCCTTAAGCTTAATTACGCTGATGACCAAAGCTGAGAATGACCAACAGGGGGCAGTGCAGGATGCTGTGTATGATAGAGAGGTTTCAGTCAAAATGAAGCAGAAACGACATTCAGTGACCATCTGACCTCTCAGATCCAGAACGGCAGAGTTTTCCTTCCTGGTCACCATGTTTCTGGCAGTGCAGGTGTAATTGCCAATGTTTTTAGCCTCTAGCTTCTCTATAACAAACATGGAGGTGTTGACATGCGTTTCATTCCCATTAAATGTCCAGCTGAAGTTTGCTGGAGGAACAGAAACTGCTGTGCACAGCAGTGTCACTCTGTGACCAGGCCAAGCTGCTGACGGCCCAATAACTGATATGTTATACGGTCCGTCTGCACAGAAAGATATTACACGTCGGGTCAAAGCCATAAAATGCTGACCTGTGGTCAACAGCTGAAATAAAGCTTGAGTTTTACAGTACTTACAGTTGACAGTGAGATGGAGAGCCGCAGTCTGGCTGCTGACTGGGTTGCTGACTCTACACTGGTAGTTGCCGTGGTTGGAGCTGAGGACGGGGCGTATGAACATGGTTCTGTTGTCCATCGACAAGCTGATGCTCTGCCCGAAATCAAGAGGACGGCCATCTTTCATCCACTCTCTGGTGATGACGGAGCCGGAGGCCTCGCAGGTGAGGCTGGTGGAGCTTTGGTTTTCTATCAGGACGGCTGCAGGGCTGCGGATGTTCGCTCCAGTTATCAGCTCTGGTGGTGAAAATTTCAGACAATAACTACAAGAGTTCAATAAAATATCCTGATAAATCTTTGCGATACCAAATTGATTAGGCCAAGAAATAGCAGATGTGATTATGTCTGAATTTCAGACTGAATTGTTGATTTTTACTGTTCTGTAAAGTAAATGTTACATTATTTATAAGTTCATTAGTGTCAGAGTATGCATTTTATTTCAGTTTGACAATGTTTCTTCCACCACATATAAAAACATTATTGTAATGTCTATATATGTGAAGATATTTATGCGAAAAGGCACATTTAAAGCTGGTCATCACGCAAATGATTGAAGGGAGATATTAATAAAGGATTTATGGTGAATTACAGCTGATTAGATGACTAGAATATGTTTAGTACCTGTTAAACTAATTTTAAACAAAGCAAAAATATAAAAATAAACATGAAGTCTATAGGTAAAATGTCAACTATATATAAATATATAAATAAAATGAAAATGAACATTTTAATGAAAATAGAGAAACACACATTTGGTATAAACCAATAATTGATCAGCAAAATTATTGTGAATTTTTCAACAGGTGCTAAACATAACCAGAGAGTATATATATTGCAGCATTTTAAATATATTCTAAGAATTATACTATTTTATTTGGTGGTTTAATAAGTGAGAAATGTTCTTTCTACAAAAGAGTTTGAAGGTTTTTAGTTGCCTCTCAGAGTTGCCTTTATTTTAAACTCAGTTTTATTTTAAAATGCATTAAATATCAAACTTTTAAGCCCAGTTTTGTGTTTTCTGAGATGTTTTATCCATCTGGTTATTTTATTTCACCTGTATCCACCATTATTCCTTTAGGAAACATTCATGTTCAGATGGATTTGTTCCTTATTTCCCCCCATAGTGTCTAAAGACCTACCGTACACATTGAGCGTGATCCTCCCCGTTCTCTGCAGCCCCCCGTCCGGTATGATGGTGAGTGTGTACTCCCCGCTGTCCTCCAGCACCAGGTTCCTGAGCTCCAGCGCTCCTGTGGCTCGATCTAATGAGATCCGGTTGGTGTGTCCCGGCTCTGTGATGTTGGTGCTGGTGGAAGTGATGATGTTCGCGCCTTTAAAGCTCCAGCTGACAGACAGAAATGGGCTCTGTGGGGGGCTGAGGCTGGTGGTGAACTTCACTCTGCCTCCTACGGCTCCACTCAGCGGTCCTGGGTTTAAAATATTCTCACCTGAGCACACTGCTTTTTAACCCCAAGAGGGAAGAAAAACGGTCAAAACGTCAATAACCCTGCAAGTTCTGCCATACTGTTAATTGAAAATGGACATTTTATTTCTCCGTCTGTAAGAAAATAAACTAAATTTACCTGATAACAGGAGCATCACAGCAGCCCAGAAGCTCTTGTCCATGCTTTGAATGGATTTTTAAAATATTGCCAGAGTCCACCACAAAGTTTGAAATGCAGAGTTGAAGGTTCTCCTGCTCTTTTATTGTCCAACACACAACCAACTCCAGCCTCCCACTCACTAATGCAAAGAGCAAATAATGTTTACTCTGCTTGTGCACATACATCTAAGTGCCTGTGGGTAAATGCAATCAAGAGTTACGTGTGTTCTTCCTAAGGGGGTTTTCACGGAAAAGGGATTCAGCTACATTTGAAATTAAAGATGAGAATGGATCTCCTTTAGATAGATTATGATCTTTGACATCTGGTTTCTGTTTTCTAGTCATATGTTGAACTCAATACAACATAGAAAGGTCGAGTTTAAGTAAAACTAAAACATGTAAAGTTTCAAGAAGTTTAGGGAGTTTGGAGAATGTCCAGTTGTGCTTGTATGAATATGAATACATTTGCATTAAAATGTTACGTTTATGAAATTAAAGCTTTGGGATAAAACGTCATCTTATTAATTTATTGATAACTTCTTAAAATATCCATGGGTTTTTCAAGGGTTTGGCTTGATAATTCATTTTCACTGACCAGACTGTTTGCCTGTATGCATATTGATGAAACGTGCAGTTGTAAAAGCAGTTCAGACTCTGACTCATGTTGGTGACCATCGGTTTTTATGAGTGTTTCAAGCTTTTGAGGTTTCCTGTTTGGGAAGATGCAGTGATCCGTAGCAGAGGAGGATCAAAGACGTCCAGGAGACACTTGGGCTCCATCAGACAGCTTCCCAAACAGAAAGTTCCTTCAAAACCTGAACAATAGATTCAGAAAAACAATCTCTCTCGCTCTCCTGGGTCCTGTGGTGCATTTCGTACCAACCATCCATTAAATTACACCCACAAGGAGGACTTTTCATAACAGCTTTGACAACCACTGGTTCAGGGTAATTTTCCATCATTTGCTCTTACGCTAGGGTAAGAAAATATGGTCATGTCACCCCAATAAAGATCAGGAGTCGCTTAGAGTGTAGCAAAAAGCTTCAGGAAATAATACGCAGTTGAAATAAATTGCATGTGAGATTCTAGTTTGGTTTATTTTGAAATTCTGAGAGGTAAGTAGCAGAAGAAGGATGATTTGGTAAAGCACTGATCTGGAGTCAGCTGGACCAGAAATCTATAAAAATCAGAACCAAGAGAAAACATCAACGCTTTGAATACAAAATGAAGGTTCAGCCAGTAAAGAAAGAAAAGCAGTGAAATCCTACAAAACTGTCATTTTCCTTGAATCAGGACGTCTGCATCCAGGATTATCGCCTCTACCGCTTCACCAGGTGGCATCACAAACCTCAACTTCTCATGTATAATCTTCTTTGAGGTGTTGGCACAATCTCAAAAACTGACATCCATGAAGATGTTACATTATTGAGGTGCAGCGAATCAGCAGAAAGGAAAATAAACTGAAGTGCTGCAATCTGTATTCTTGCTGCATATGATGCTTTCACATAGCTCAAACAAAAATATTTTAATTATTTAATATTACAGCATAATCTTTTTATATGTTTTGATAATTTACCAACACAACAGAACAAATACATTTTACACTTTAAAGAAAAAGCACAGCTCATACGGCAGAGGGAGCAGTGATCAGGAAGCACCCGTCTAGCAGAGTGGATGTTTTTTATCCCCCCAACTGTTTTTCCAGGAAACACATCAAATGTGAAAGCAAATAGCTCTCCACCTGCTATTTTATGGCCACTTTAATCTGTACTCACAGTTACAGTGGTGTTTTTTTTTTAGGTTCTGTGAATTTGAAAACAGTACATTAAGGCCCTGCTACCAAGTAGTGTTTTACTGTGGAAGACACATTTAAGATACTCCTTTTAATAGAACGAATAAAACATAAATATCACAAAACACATCTGTGCAAAATGTTGTTTGTAAAGCCTATGTAACAGATTTGCATATACCAACAGTATGTGGATATGTTTCATTATTAAGTTTACCTTTTCTGTCTAAAAACAAACACAAATTTGTTGAAATAACGGTGCAACATCCAGCTGTTATGTAGTTAGCTTTTGAGGCGTCACAGTCTGGGAAATCTGAATGATTATTATGGAATGGATTATTATTATTTTTGTTAAACTTACTTAAACACATCAGATTCCAGAGACATTTTCTTTAAACCGTTTCCGCCTGTGACAGTTAACTTGTGACTCACTGTTTCTCTGTTTCTCGGTGTACGTCTCGCTGCCAGCGCCTCGACTCGACTGGGTGACACGCGCCGCTTCGTGACTGTTGGCTGGTTTTCCATTAAAGAGCCAAGTGAACCTTGCTGAAGGCGCAGACATTGTGAAGCAGCAGAGCATCGTGAAATCTCCTGTGTGCACTGAGGCAGGTCCTTTAATGGTTGAGCTGTCAGGTCCATCTGGAGCGCACTTTATGTCAGAGCAGTCAGAGTGTTGGAAATAATCTGGTTTGGCAGCAGTTGTTATAGATTTAGGTTATTTTGCAAATAACACTCCTCAGTTTGAGTGGTGTGTGTAATTTAAATGGCAGCCTATAAGGGTCAAATACAATGCTAGAAAAAAATTCAATTTAAAAACATGTAAAAACAACATATAGATAAAAAAATGTATACTTACAGATCACTTACGATATTACTGGCATCATATTTAAACCAGCACTTTAGATAACCGGGTCTCTCTGGTCATATTGGGTCACAGTTAACATAATGAGGCTGGATCGTCCATCAGTGATTTGAAATCTGGCTGTAACTTCAGAAAAGCTTTTGATCCAAAAGAAAGACGAAGCAGAACAGGAGCAGGACAGACTGATGGAGCCGCTTCAAATTATTTATTAGACATTGTGTATTTTTTTAATTTAGTGAGAAGTTTTACCTTGGAGTCTTGAGGTCAAGAGGTTTATTAGAAATAGATTTTTGCTCATCCTCAGACAAAAATTTGTTTATTAACTAAAAAATGGAGGTGAAGTTGAACCGATGTTTCCCTTCAAATGCTGTTTTGTTTTTTGGTAACAGGTTTTACAACCCAATCACAAACTTAATTGTTAATTTAGATCCAGCAAAGAGAAGGAGTTTTAAAACAAATAAAAATGAAATATGTGGATTTGATTTGCAATCTGTGAATTAAATAAAAAAAATTATTTTTGTCTTTGCCACTTTAGAAGTTGCTGAATATTTTCGCCAACTGGAAAATAAATAGTATCTTATAACTCTTCTCACATATATAGATTTATCTTTTCAACAATTCACATAACCTCTCTGCATTAACCTCCTGCATGTGTTTAATTGTGCAGTTCATCTTGCATGTGTTTATTTCAGAAGCAGCCACGTGGCGCAGCCACACATCAAAGCTGCTCGTGCTGCTGGAAGCATAATAAACACCCAACAAACTGGGTTTACGTCTTATTGCATCAGATTTGGAAAAACTCCAGCTGGGACTGTGTAGACCAACTTTTTTCAGATTTACAGTCTGATCAGATCAAATGAATTAAAACGCTGCTGTAACGAGAATGATTATTATAAATGAGGTTTCTTTGTAAATCTTTACTTTTCAAACTTATATTTTTAGTTCTGTTGCTGTTACTTTCAGAAATCTAAAGGGAAATTAACCTTGAAACAGTAAAATGCACTGAAATATTTTATCAGTGACGTACATTTACCAAACAGTTATTAATAGTTTCATTCTTTCAGGGACAAATGACTCAGTTCTCTTTTTGCTTAATCACAAAATTATATTTAATTCTCAGTTCAATATTTCAGAAGTGTTCACTTGGCTTTTGTCTATAAAATCAACAAAACAACAATATTCAAACTCACACTCCAGATAACAGACTATCTACATTATTAGAGGATCAGGAAAAGCAAATGATAAATAGCTAAATAAATAAATAAACACAACAACCAGTTGCCAACAAAAGTGCTTGAAAAAGTAATCAATTATTTGCTGCTTGACTGACTTTAATCATTTTTGTGCAATTAAAAGATAAGCGAGTAGGGAGTGTATTACTCCAACTGCTGTGTTACAGTATTATCTATATAAAAACATATGTAACTCCACCAGAGATGGTTAATGGGTAAGGTGTTGTAATAAACTGTATAATTTTATCTAGCTCAAAATCTAAAACTGCAAAATCCAGAGCTTGAACATTCATCAAGAAACAGACGTTCCATAAAGTCCATGAAAACATTATCTTAATTATGAGAAAAACAAATGAACATCTATCCTCCACTCCCACACACACCTGGCATCTTTTCAAACTTCTGTCGAGCGTGGAAAAGTGTCTAATTGAGCGTCATGCGGATTTTAGCCACTAGAGGGAGATGATTTGATCCTTTCGGAGACTCAACCAAAGCCCCCATGTTTTAAAATAAAAGCTCTGAATATAAGCAATCTGCACTCCTATGAGCGACTATTAATACTATTAATATATATAGAACTGAATAGACAGCTCAGAAAAACTGATGGTCACCCCATCACCAACATGAGCCAGGGTATTGTTGGGTATTGTTATCAGACTTAATTGAGAGTTATTAAAGTTGTATAAAATGTGTTTATTGTTGCAGATTTCAAACACAATACTTTATCTATTTATAGACATTATTGGCAGATTTTTTATGGTATGTAAATTTTATTTGTCTTTGTTAATCTATTAAACACAACAGAAAAAACTAAAAGAAAAAACAAACAGTAAACATACAATAAAAAAAAAAACTTGTCAATTAAAATGTAAGACAATCAAAGTCTTTCCCCTTCCTCCAACTGGTTGTGTAGTTTCATTATTCTTTTTATGATAACCTGCAGAACAAAGGAAAGTATGAAGGAAAAAATATGTAATACAATGGTTAACATTATAATGCATGTTACCATTACAAATTGATTACTTAACAAAAATTAACTAACCTTTTAAAGCTGAAAGCTGATTTTATATCGCATCTTCATAAATCTGTGACATTGTCTCATACACATGTTCATGTTCTGAGGAAAATAAAAACCACTTTTTAATCAGTCAGTTTTTTAATCTTTTTAAAACATTTCACTGTAGGAAAAAAACTTTTTCAAAGTGGTGAATAAACTATTAACAAATTAAATTTTTAAATGTTTAAAGGAAAAATAACCGTGAAAACAAAAACCTGTTTATTACATTGATATGAAACAATCTAGTGAAATATTTTCTTCAATCTGTGATCAATATTGGAAGATGACTGAGCTCCCAGATATGTTTTTAGTAGCAAATTTTAAAGGCATAATGTTTAACTAAAATGCTTTGAATTTTATATTTCAGAAGTTTGAGTTTTTTCAGTACTCATTTCTGTTTATGAACATTTCAGGCAATGTGTCCTGAACATCTCAAAATTTCACACCTCTTTCCTGTAATGTTATGCGGCACATAGAACCAACACAATGGACCTGACCCAAACACATAAAGGCCAACATGCACCACACATGTGATGGTCAGTTCCTGACCTACACAGATATGAGAGCACGATGTGCATGGCACACAAAAACAACCCGTCTGACCCACACAAGGCCCCAATGAACACAATATTATGCAAACACACACACAGACATATATCTACAGCCTATTTCTTACAACTTACAGTAAATAATGAAAAAGGAAAACAAAGCCTACCTGTTTGACGTGAACTCTCAAACCGCCGGTTCCCAGGCTCAGGTCTTCTGTCTGTGACAGCTAGAGGATGAGAAAGTAAAGTGGCTAGGAGTATGATTTATTTTATTTAAAACAGGGACAGCACACATTAACCACAAGAGGAGAGATTTATTGTATCAGGTTAAAGCTCTCAGCGCTGATTTCCACCTGCATTCCCCAAACCAGCTGCTTCATTTCTACTCGTTTCTGGCAAAAGTTTCGATGAGATCTAACTGTTTAAAATTCTGTTTACTTACTTTTAGCTAGCATCATCGCACAGTCACATTTATCTTATGGAAAAAGCACCAGCCACAAAATAAACAAAAGTATAACCAATTACATTTTTGAAATTGGTTAGTAGGTTAAGATGAGAGAGAGCTCCTTCAGCTTTGAAAGGCTGGACTGATAAGTGATGAAGAGGACAGGAGTATCTCAAGAATGAGATGAAAATCGAAAATGAAAGAGAGAGTGAGGGAGTTTGTAGGTGATGCCACCTACAGGACATCATTGGAAGACATTTCACTAAAAAATACCACCACATCTGACCAACATTAAAACAACCGCATCTCTAAAGTGCATTATACACATGGCGCACAAAATCTGCACAATACACCTGACACACACAAATACAGGCCACATGCACCGTGCACACAGACACTCTGGGCTTTCTTCCCTTCACTTGGATTCCTCTGGTATAATTTCCATCAGGCCAATCAACGAACAGAAGGAGAAGTTGTGAACAATGATGTCTGTCTCTGCGCTGTTTAAGAATTGTAGTCAACCTGCAGTTTTAGCAAAGGCAGCAGTGGAAGTGAACCTTTCAGTCTGTGTTGGTCATGCTTCCAAATATTGAATTAACATTACTGCCATCTCATTTGGCTCGGTAGTTCTCTCTTCGCAGTGGAGGATGGATGTTTACAGTGGAGACAATTTCTGGGAAGCTTCATAGCGTCAAAGTGGCTCATTACATACATCCCTGGTACATGTCAGCGATTGAGTAAAATTAAAGCCTCAACAGAGTCTATGCCTCCAGGAAGCAATCGATTCTCAACAGCCATGAGCCCGGATCTTATGTAAGAAGTAAAGCGTAGAACAAGGGGCTGGTAGCATGGCACACTTTACAGGCAGGTCCTGGCGTCCACACATGATGGACACAAGTAATGCATCTGACCCACACAAGACCCAATGAACACAATGAGATGCAGGCAAATGCATTTACATGTCTACATAATCTATTTAATACAACTTATAATGACTAATAAAAAGGAAAACAAAGCCTACCCATTTGATGTGAGCGTCCCCCTTGCCAGTTCCTGGGCTCAGGTCTGCTGTCTGTGACATCTAGAGAAGGAGGAAGTGAAGTGACAACATTTGCTTCAATTCTACTCGCTTAGACAAATGTTTCAATGAGAAAACTGTTTGAAAGTTTGTTTAATTATTTTTAGCTAGTTTCACTCTCACATTTAGCTTATGAAAAACCACCAGGTGCTAAATAAACAGAAGTAAACAAGGAGCTTATTGACAAGCTCCTTGTCTCTTGAAGGATTAGACTGCTGTGTGATGAAGGAGACATCAATAGTTCAGGAGTAAAGAAGTGTTTGTGAGCGTGACAGACTGATGAAGTGTGTTTGAGGCCAGGGATGCCTGCAGGATGTTACTGGATGGCATTCAGAAAAAAACACCATCACATCTGACCAACAAGAAAACAACCACATCCCAAAGTGCATCATAGACCAGCACAATGGACCCGACACACACAAATACAGGATACATGCACCGCACAGCTGACAGGCAGTTCCTGACCTGTGCCATGATGTGCATGTTACACAAAAACAATACATCTGAAACACACAAGATCCAACAGGCACACACACTTCAATATATGTTTACATTTCCTATTTCTTACAGTTTATGCTGAATAATAAAAAAGAAAAACAAAGCCTACCCATTTGATGTGAATGCTGCTGCCGCTGCTGATTCTGAGGCTCAGGTTTTTTATCTGTGACATCCAGAGGAGCAAACGGTGAAGTTACTACATTTTGCTATGTTCTGGCAAACTTTTCATCCAAATGTAACCATTTAAAAGTCTCTTTGCTCATTTTTAGCTAGCTTCACTGCACAGTCACCTTTAGCTTATGGAAACAACACCAACTGCTAAATAAACTAAGATAAATTAACAAATTACATTTTTGTTTAGGATGTACGCCCACCGCCACTGACACACAGATAAAATACGATGTTTTTACCCAGATTTGTTTTAATAATAAAGAGGACAGGGGATATGAAGGACAAATAGTTATAATTATAATAAAAAGCCTGACACACACAAATATATTCTACATTCACCGCACAGCTGACAGGCAGATCCAGTGCGAGTGCAATGATATAAATGACACCTATATGTCATTTTTAATTTGAATTTAAATCAAGTTGTAGCACTCTGTTTACAGTAAGTGATGTGATTTACTTTTCATCCCATTTTTTTAAAGTTGTGTGATATTATAGACAAAGTATTCATACTTACCTTTTCGAGGGTTGGGTCTGACAGTTTTTCTAAATGTTGGAAAGAAAATAAGAGTGAGGAATAATTTAAGTTGGATGATTGCTATTTGTCTGTGTGTATGATTAGGAAAAAAAGCAGAGCGTAACATCAAAACACTCACTTTCTTCTATAAAGAAAATAGATTACAACACCAACAACTACAGCCAAAACTAGTAGACATGCGATCACAATTCCAGCAATGGCTCCGGCTGACAGACCTCCAGACGCTACATGATCCAATAGAAAAGAGACAAAAAAGAGTCCACCATGTGAAACCATCGACATTTTCATGAACAGACTTTTACAAACATTAGTTTTTGTAAATGTTTAAGGATCTAACTCCTTTTTCTTAAGTCAGAACTTTAAATTTTAATACAACAATTATAAAACATTGAGTTAGAAGCCAGTAAACTAAATACTTGATTTATTAGATGAATATAATCAACTTGCAGACCTTTTCTAAATACTCACCCACTACTACAGAGATGAAAGAAAGCTGAGATGTTTGATAAAGCTGAGTTTTATTATTGAAGGCCCGGCAGCTGTAGTTTCCTGTGTGATTTACTTTAACATTGATCAATCTGAGTTGTGGTCCAGAGTTAGACGTCAGGTGTTCATTAATAAACCACTGAAACTCTGCAGGAGGATTGGAATCTGCAGAGCAGCTCAACGTGATGTCTGAGCCTTCCTTATAGTTTTCTTGAGGTGGAACGACGGTCAGTTCGACGAGTTCTGGTCCATCTGTGATGTTTGAAATAAGTGATGAAAAATAAAGCTTTACAATAAAGGTGCACAAAGCAAAATAAAGCCTAGATGAAGCGTTAAACATACATGCATAGTTGTAAATGGCCGTGATAAAAACTTACAAAAAATGGAGATGTTAACTGGATCACTGAATTCCTCACTGAAGAAGTTGAACGCATGACACCTGAGTAGGTTTAGATCAGGCCGGGACACGTTGGCGATCGTCAGCGTGGATCCTCCACCAGTGATCTGAACTCTGTCGCTGGCCGTCACCTCAGAACCGTTGTTCATCCAGAAGTAATGAGGAGAAAACCCAGATGCAGAGCAGGAGAGACGGACAGAGCTTTTAAACTCAACCAGGTCTGTGGGATCTGATGTCACCTCAACAGTGGAGACGCGTGCTGTGGGTCAAAACAGGAAAATAATGTTTAACGTCACTGGTATGCAACTGACCTAAAGCAGAAAAACGATTGACTGTATTTATAGTCTTGCAGTGATTTATTTTCTTTCTTTTTCTTTTTAGCATTTATGGAATATCTTGTTTCTATGGATGTATGTTAAATATACTTAATACTGTTTGAATTAATTATAGAAAAAACTAATTTTCATCCAAAAGTGAGCTTTAGAAGAGAAATGTAAATCTTTTTCTTGTTTTGAAGTTTGGAGTGGAATGACACCAATTTGAAATATTTATCTATAGAGCATGTTTCAGCAACAGGGCAATTCAAAGTGTTTATAAGATGAAAACATGAAACAACAAATAAGCAACAAATATCATGTTGCAGTGGCAGAATAAAGGAAACAGAATAATTTGGATTACAGATTAAAGATGGTAAAGTTTTATCTCGATCAGCTCTGAAAATATAAAGTCTGAAGGTTAGTTTTTTAAGGGTGGAGTGCTGCTAATTTATCTATTACTTCCTCTAATCATTTAGATTGTTTTAGCAAATTAATAACTACTTTTATTTTGGTGTGATTTATAACTTTTACTTGATAGAGAATAGAGAATTGATAGAGAAAAAACAGTTCCCTTAAAATTAAATGTTGAAGTTTGGTCCAATGCTTTGAATGCAGTCATGATATGCACTTCCTGTTTTACGGTATTTACTAAATGTATTTTTTAACACTACCTTTGGTTATATTTCAGAAACTTGAAATAGGGAAGTTACATCAAGGCAGCACAGAAACTCTAGAAATAATCAACACATCAGTATTTATTGAAAATACATTTTGAAAGTGGAGCACAGAAGACAATGTTTTTGGGCTTAATGAGATTTCTACATTCTCACATTGTAGCATTTTTTAGATAAAAAACCCCACATTTTTCTCTTCACCTTTAAAAAGGCCCTTTATGGATGCTCACCTTGAATTTGTTGGATATTTTTGAAATACTAATTCATTAAGATCTTTAAAGACTTACCATTTACGGAGACAACTATAGGTTGAGATATTAGATCTTTCTCAGTTTTCCTGTTGAAGGCTTGACAGCTGTAGTTTCCATCTGCATTTGTCTGAATGTTGCTCAGTCTGAGGTCTGGTTTAGTGTTAGACAGAAGATCTTCATTCAGAAACCACTGAAACTCAGGAGAAGGTCTGGACTGAACTGAACAGGTCAGAAGGACATTTGATCCTTCGTGGTGCGGTCCTGATGGAGAGACCTTCAGTGTTATGTCCTCTGGCCCGTCTGCACAGAAAACCCCAAATAAAAGGAACATCAGTTTGTGGAAAAAGATAAAAAGAAACTTTTTCATTATTCTGGCTGCTGCTCCTTTTAGGGTTTGCAACAAATGACTCTTGGCTTTAAACTCATCTTGTCCTTAGCATCCTTTTATGTGACACCTTTTATATGGTTTTGCATTAAATCCCCAACTTACTGAAAACCAAGACTTTAAAAAACATCCAGTATAAAGAAATTGATACTTTAAAAAAAAAATGCAACAATTAATCTAACTTAGATGAACATGAGGATTTAAACTCACAGTTAATCAAGACTTCTGCTGGTTCACTGATGTCATAACTCACAGAGTTAGACACATTGCACCTGTAGGATCCATGGTTGTTTCGGGTCACATTGTTGAAAAACAAACTGGTTCCTGTACCAACGATCTCAGGGCTGTCAGCGCTGCCTTTCAACCACTCAATTTCGGTAGCATTACCAGTGAAGGAGCATTCCAAACGCAAGGAACCACTCAACTCATTTAACTCCACTCTCTGGGGTTTTACTCCAAGCACCTGCACTGGCCCTGTGAAGGAAAAAAACATAAAAATATTCATTGGTTGCCAAGATTTCATCAAGGACACAATAAGCAGCAACAAGCAATTTGGATTTCTAACAATATATTTAAAATGACAGTTTACCCTTTGCAGTACTTTTGAAACTATTGCTTTGTTTACTTAAATTAAAAGCATAACCATATGAGTTTTAAACTCTGACCCAAATCTGTCTTTGCCAAGATAAAAACAGAAGGGAGATGAAGAGGAGAGAAAAGGGAAGAGGAAATGTTCAGGTGGAATCATGAATTATTTAGAAATAAACATGACATTCAGGAATTATTTCCATGACCATTAATTTATGGTTTGAGGTTTTAATAATGAAATGTTAAGATTTGCTATTGGATTTCAGAATCTAAGATTTCATAAAGATTTTCTAAGAGTCTCCTCTCCACCAAAGCTTCATAATTACAAACTGTGTTGGAATCAGATTTGTTGTAAAAGTCACAATACCTTCATCTGATGCACTGAGAAAATCTGTGAACTCGTAATCTTCTTCAGACAAACCTGCAGCAGATGGTTTTTGGTTAATTAAAACATTTTTATCAAGCATTGAAAACTTTTCTTCACGTTCCATTTTATGGTATAAATGGAACCAGTGAAAATTTGTAAAAAGGAAAATGAATATACAGTGTTATAAGTTGTTTATTTTCTGTCTTCAGTATATTGTGCTGATCCAAATGAAAATATGTTTCTGTTGGAGTTGTTTCTCTTTCATACTGTCTTCAAAAGCAATAAAGAATACAGATTACATAAAAAAGCAATAAATATATTTAAGTAGTGCTGATTATAGCTGAATAATAAATAACATTTGACTAAATATAAAAAAAAATCAGTTATTTTCTAATGATGTAAGTTGATTCGGTCTTCACAAATATTCTGAAATTGTTCAAAATTGAGCTCAAATATAGAAAATATCACAGATTTCACTGTATCGTTAATTTTTAGATGTAAACGAAGCCAATGCAAAAAGGAAACTTTAACCCTACAGAAATCAAAACTGGCTATGCAAAATCATTGAATTTAGCATACTGTTTGACATTTTAACATGAAGTTTTCCATTCTTTGTTTCTTTTCCACAAATAAGGAATGAAAAGGAGAAATTTAAACCTGATGGTGTTTTTATTTACTGTATATGAAATAATAGATTAAACAACTTGTTTCCGTAATAAGAAAATGCTGATCTGTGCTTATTTTAAGACCAATGCAGTCATTGTTGCATTAACAGTGAAAATATCTTCATGCTGTGGATCAAGAGGTAAAAGCTTACCTGAGACGGCTCCAAGGAGAACAAAAAATGTGATGATTGTTTTCATTTCTTTCTTTTAGTATAAAACAGGAGTAAGAATCTGTTTCACTCCTCAGACTCTTGTTGTCCTCAATCAAGTATTGACAAGAATGAACAAGGAAGTTGAATTGCTTATCTCTCTCCAATTCATTTGTTAAACATTAACGCTATTTTGTGTTTATTTCACCGTGGCCTGACAGTAAGCAAGTTATACAAATCAAACTACATAGATATTACTGAAATTATGTAGTAGAGCAATGTAGTTACATTTTTTCTTGAAAACATATGCCCATTATTGTTGATTATATTTAAGATGTATGTATGACAAAATGAAAAGTGTTTATTACCATATATATGACTTCAGAGTGCAACTCCGGCACCCTTCCTGTAACTTTTTGGGACTTTCGACTCATCAATCACAGGTTTGTCAAACGGTAAAATACTTTCAAGTAATAAAAAGCTGGTAGTAAAGTAATAAACGAGAAATTCTAACAATAGTAGGAAGACTGACCAACATTTACCGTAAAGTAGATAAGAATTACTGCTAGAAGTAAAATAAACCTTTTCTGTTCTCATAATGAACTTAGCCCAGTATCATGATTCATAATTTTTATTTCTAAGTATCCTGGCAGTATGCCAACAGAATAGAATAAAAGTAGAATAAAAACTTTTATTGTGATTATACACAAGCTCAGTTGCAAGGATAACCAAATAAGGAAGCTTACATTTAAAGTGCGGTTTGCTCCTAGTATAATTAAAAATAACAGAATAAAAAATACTGAGAAAGTAAGAGGTAAATATTTTTATAAAAAATAACATATAAAATTTGTTGCACATGGAAAGATTTTACATGTGAAGATTCATTGTTGTTGTGTTGTAAGATTTCACATAGATGGGATCAGTTTTGTCTTTAATGATGCACTTTGATCTGAGAGGCAGTGAGAAGAATAAATGTCTTTAAAAGAGGGTTAAGGGCAGCATTTACCCTGATGCTGGGAAGCCAAAAACACATTTGAAGGACATCAGTTCTCTAGAAAATAAAATTAATGTGCAGCATGCTTTTATGATCTGACTTAATGTGAGCAACATTTTAACTAAGCATACAGAAACAAAATATGCATCATATTCCAATGTGATACTCAGAATTTCCAACAATTAGCAACAATTTACTTTTTTGTTTTATGATACTTGAAATGAATAGTTAAGATTATTTGTAAAGCACTTTTAACAGACATGAAATCACAAAATTCAAAGCATAAAACAAACACAAGAAACAATAAAATCATGACATAAAGGTCTGGGAAATAAAGTTTTTATTTGCATTTTAAAAATCTCCACAGAATCAGCAAAATGGAGATGCAAGAGCAAATTGTTCCAGAGCCTGGGGGGCCGCCGACTGAAAGGTCTGATCCCCTTTAGCTTTTAGCCATTTATGTGGAATGACGAATGTTAGCCAGAAAGAGCGAGAAAGAAAAGAGAAATGCACAAAGAACATGTTTTATCACCATAAATCCTAAACTAATACATTATTTCACATCCTGAATTAAAAACTTATGAAGACAATATAAAGGTGGAAACTATGAGTGTAAACTTTAGAAACACACATATATACACCTGAACTCTTGTATCACATTATGTTTAACAACTTTAACATCTTCTTTCTTCCTTTATGGTTCTTAGGGTTCATGGTCTCTTAATTTTCTCAGATTTCTGACTTTCTGGAAAAAAAAAGAATCAGAAACTGATTATATGATTCTATGCTGCAATTAAACACACATAATTAACTGTGTAAGCATTTTTAAAAGCTAAAAATATTTTATAATAAATCATGACAAACAATAGTGTAATCATTCTTTAGGGAAAAAATGTTTGCATCCAACATGTTACAATTTTCACATGAAAGAATAAAAGATTAAATCTTACCTTTACTGGGAGACTGACTTTTTCATACTGATTGTTCTATTATATATGCCTGGCATTTCCTCATAGATATTTTCTTCTACAAAAAAAGAAGCATAGACACTTTATCATTCCTATGTTTGTGTATTTATTATAACTACAGCCAGAAAACACAACCTCTTTGAGTTAAATGGTTTTCTTCAGAGCCCAAACTATAAATCATTTGTACCAAAGGGCTCTGAAAATCCTACAGCTTTTAGAGGATTGTTATAAATTATTAATGTATGAAACAGGTGGGGTGGATATTGCACAATTTTTATTCTCACAGCTTATTATGTTCACATTTTATTTGTGTAGAGACAGAGGCGGGAGGCTTCAAGTCTTCCCACCAGTTAAAATAAATCAAGTGAAAATCTTATTCTCAATTTCATTTTATGCACAGGATGAATAAATAGTTAGAAACTTACCACGTTTACCAGCATCAGGTGGTGCACTCACACTTTTTCTACATATTGGAGAAAATGTTAAAATGTAAACCACCAAAAATACATAATAGTAGTTTCATTTTATTAGAGCAAATTTCTCAAAGTAGATTTTGTGTTTTCATGTTTTAGGCATGAGAGAACGAGGAATTAAAATGCATTGATACATATTTAATATTGATGCCTAAAAGAAAAAAAAATGTGGCTCATTAGGTAACAGTAGATCTGAAAGTTGTAGGTTTGATTCCAGGTTTATGTTAATGTTAACCCCAAGCTGAGTATCAATCTGTGCATCAATGTATAAATCTGTGCTTCTATGTGAGTGAATGTGGCTCTAGTGAGAAGCTTTGAGTGGTTAATATAAATGTGAAGACACTTACTTTCTTTTACACATAAAATAGCCTCCAATAGCTCCAGCAGCTCCAGCTGCAACTACCAAACATGCGATTACTATCCCAGCAATGGCGCCTCCAGAGAGACCTTCAGTTTCTTTAAAATGTGAAACAAAAGACATAAATGAGCAACTCAACAACAAAAAAGATATTTACAATCTCTCCAATATTGATACTGGACTCTATGTTAGTTAAAAAAGCATAATGAAAAGCTGGAAAATATATTAGTAATATTGTTATAGAATAAATCCTAAACAAATGCATATGTTTACAGAATTATGTCATGAAGGGTCTGCAGAATCAACATGGATGATTAGATTCTTAAGCTTCTAAGAAGAAAACCAAAGTACCTAAGATTCTGTGAATAGTGTTTTAAGTTACCACCTGCCCCTGAGTACATTAGAATATAAAATAACATTTTATGAGCCATTAATTAAAATTATCTTATTGGTGGCTTTCTAATTATCATGGTTAGATAAACACAAACATCTCATTTTTAACCACATGTAACCAACATGCAGTTTTTGAAAACCATGTCACATAAAAAATCTAATGATTTACACTTTCAGACTGTAGAGACTCATTTAAAATGCTGATTGATTTCTTTGTTACAACTATCGAATGTTGTTACATCAAAACTTTTCAAAAATGTTATAGTTAAGATAATGAAATATAAACTCGATGGCATTTGGTTTACAGTGAGATGTAATAACCATCTAAGTATTGTTTTTCTATGATTATATTTATCCACAACCTTTAAATAGGTTGTAAATGTTTAACACCTAACAGTTAATGAAACAAACCTGTCTGTTACACTTACTCACAACAGAGATGACAAAAGGATCAGAGATTTTGTGCACCAGTGTTTCGAAGTTAAGAGCCTGACAGCTGTAGTTCCCGTTCACATTGAGCTGAATATCTGTCAGTCTGAGGTTTGGTCCCAAAACAAATAGCTGAGTTTCATTCAGAAACCACAGAAAATTGGCAGGAGGGTTGGATTCAGCTGAACAGAACATGTTGATATCTGAGCCTTCTTCATATTTTTCTTGATGTGGAGACACAGACAGTGAAATACTGTCTGGTCCATCTGCATACGCAAAAAAAAACAAGACCCTCTGAAATTATTGTCTTCAACAACACCACTGTAAAGCTGTTGCTTAGGTTTGGAGTATGGATGTGAAAACATCAAGATCATGTTAATCAGAGACTTACAGTAGATAGAGAGGTAAACTGGATTACTGCTATCGCGACTGAAATAATTGTAAACATGACAAGTCAGGAGCCCTTGATCGTATCTGGTCACATTGAATACTGTCAGAGTGGATCCTCCGTCAGTGATCTGAACTCTGTCCCCATTTGTAAGCTCAGAGCTGCCGTTCATCCAGAGGAAAGACGGAGCGAATCCAGATGCAGAGCAGAAGAGCTGGACAGAGCTGTTGAACTCAACCAGGTCTCTGGAGGACACTTTCACCACAATGTTTGAAATACGTGCTGTGGATAAAAACACAATAGTTTTACATACTGTTACTGAAAAAATAAAACTATATTAATGCAAACAACTAGAGCTAGTGGTGGTGATACGGTTTAGCTGTGATTGATAAAGTCGTAGCTAAATCATCTGTGTAAAACTACACAGTTTTCATCTGAAATGCCAAATAATCATCATAACAATGTCAATGTGTGTGACACCAGAATGCTAAAGGATCACTTGGATGGTAAATTTGGTGGACTATTAAATCCAAGGGTAATCTATTGAGAATGACAATAATACATTTGGTCATTTCAATTGATTTTCACACTGTCATTATTTTGCAAATAATGACACTTTAATGCAAATTTGGCACTTTTAATGGACTTTCAAGGCAACTTTTAGAGAAACTTTGCATTAAAAGTGTCATTATTTACTGAATGACATTTTATGACATCAGTCATAGACATTCATAAAGACTCTTTCATGTTCATGACGGGTGTTATGTCATGTTTATGACTGTGTCATGTCAGTCTTATGCACACCCGTCAAATAAAGTGTTACCATCTTTTATTGCCCCATAATAGTCCATTTTTTATCGGATTGATATGGCTTTTAAGTTTTACATTTTATTTCACACTTATTAAAATAATGATAAAAAACAAGTATTGACCTTCCAACGTAGTATTTGCACAGAAGAGACATTTGATTAAAATAAGTCGTTCTACAGTAAAATTAAATATCCAAAAAAAAAATAAAAATAAAAAATTAGAAGACCAAAAAATACCAGATGCTGTTTGTAAATCATTATCTTGGGTACTTTATAGAGCAATGACATTGCAATATTATATCCTGAAAAAAACTGAAATATATTTGGGGTGCAGATGGCAAATTAATGTCTGAATCCTATTAAAGTATAGTCAAATTCTGGTGTTTTTCAAGTAAACAAATTTGAATAATCTGATATATGTTTTTAAAATTAACTGTTTAAAATCTAAGTCAGATAAATTAAATTTTATTTGCTTGTGTCCAGGAGAGACTGTTTGGTTGTATTCAACAAAAAATATTTACAGATATCTGTTTATTCCTTTTCTTCTTATTTATACTTACCAATAACAGAGACAGGTGATGGCTGAGATTTCTGATATTTCAAAGTTTTTCTATTGAAGGCCTCACAGCTGTAGTTTCCCTGCTGGCTCATCTGAATGTCCATCAGTCTGAGTTCTGGTCCAGAACCAGGCAGCATGTCTCCATCCAGAAACCATGAGAACTCAGCAGGAGGTCTAGACTCAGCTGAACAGATCAGATTGATATTTGTTCCCTCTTCATGTTGTGCTTTTGATGGAGAGACAACTAACTGGACGTATTCTGGACCGTCTAAGGGAAAAAGAAACATCAAAACAAGTTAATGAAAAACTGTTGCTGAAAAATTTTTTTTTCACACTTTTATAGTAAGGTAAGAATTTATAACATTCTCTTGTCATTTATATTGTTATTTACTATGTCCTATAAAACTGATAAATACACAAACCAGTTACTTTATAAGGTACACCCGTTCAATAGCTTGCTCAGATGAATAAAACATTTGTCACCAATCACACGTCAGCAACTTTTAGCCTTCAGAAATCTGAAGATGACTTTACAAATTTGAAAATTAGCATCCAAATTGTTGATACAAACAACTTTTCCACGGTTGCTTGTGCCAGACAGACTGGTCCAAGTATTTCAGAAACTGGTTACTCTGGAGATTGCTCAAAAAATAGAAAATATCCAGAGAGTGGAAGCTATGCAGCTCAAACTCCCTTGTTGAGGTCAGAGGAGAAATGGGGACTAATTTGAGATGAAAGGCAGAAGCAGCTCATCATATTTTGCTATAAACTGATGGTCCTCAGGGCTCACTGTACCACAATCAATCAGTAACAAGCAGATTGCCTCCAGGCCACACCACATTACTATAAGTCATAACCATCAAAATCACTGGAAATAGAGACTTTAAATATTTTACTCTGTGTAAGGAATCGCTATGTTAAATTAGTTCACTTTCTGAAATAAGTGACAAACCTTTCACAATATTCTGCTTTATTATTTCTGAAATGCACACGTAAATGCTGTACCTAATAAATTTGATCGCATGTTCATGACTATTCCAAGTCAGATGAGAGCACATGAAAACTTTTCTTAGCGGAAAATTCTATGTCAGTGTTTTGAAAACATTTTTCCAAAAAGTAAGATGAGAAGAATTGTAATGACTCACAGCTGACAGGAAAGATTTTTGGATTGCTTCAAGAGAGAAAATATAAGCAAACAAGAAAAAGAGACTTACAGCTGATAAAAAGGTTTGCTTGATTACTAACTCCAGAACTGGCAGGATTGGACACATGACAGCTGTATGATCCATCATCATATCTGGTCACATTGACTATAGTCAGCTTGGATCCTCCATCAGTATTAATGATCTGAACTCTGTCACTGGCTGTAACCTCAGAGCTGCTGTTCATCCAGAGGAAGGAGAGAGAAGATCCAGAGGAGGAGCAGGAGAAGCTGACAGACCCACTGAACTCAATCAAGTCTAAAATTTGTGGGCTTACTATTACATTAGATACTGGCTCTGTAAGGGACAAGCAAAATGGTTTCGTCAGACAAATCACAATACAAACATTAAATGAAACAAATCATTAAACTAATTATGTTTTACATGAGAAATCATGCATTATAACTGAGAATGTCAAAATCTACAAAACAACTTTTGCTAAAGATTATATAATTATTTCAAGGCTTATTGATTTTAGCTACATTTCAACATTTCAGGCTATATACAGGATAAATCAAAAATATTCAAGAAAACTGTATATTACATTTTTTATATCTAAAAGTATAATGTGCTAATGCTCTCAGTAATATGCACTTTTGCTTCTAACTGAACACTGTTACCGTATTTCCTGAGGAAATATGGTGAAGTGAAAGAGTTCTGGTAAAGGCTTATAAATGTTTATACTGTTTCATGTTGCATAAAATGAAATATCCCTAGTTTTTATGTTTTCAAGTAACTTTTGGTCATCAAACCAATCTTTAATCTCAGGTAGGCTACCCATTTCATTATGTACTAATTAGTTGAGATTAATATTTATCTCAATAAGAAAATTAATTAACAATAGTTTGTGGTCTGCTTATTTCTTTGAAAGCTCTGATATTTATATACATTTCCACTAGTATTGACTTTGTTTATATTGAAATAACAGCCATTATATGCTCTAAAATTAAACAAACATTACAGATATTAAATGTTAAAAATAGCCACCTTAAACACCTTTAGAGAATCCAACAAATTTATTTATTATTGGTTTAAACATCTGCTCACCATACACGTCCACTGTGGTGTTTCCTGTCATTGGCGGACCAGTAGCTGTTAAAATGTTAACTCTGTAATCTCCACTGTCATTTAAGTTGAGATTCCTGAGCTCCAGAGATCCAGTGGATCTGAAGAGAGTGATCCTGTCTTCATACTCTGGAGCAGTTACGTTCCCATCGGGCAGTGAGTTTATTATTGGGTTGGAATCAACAAAATTCCAGCTCACTGACCGAAATGGTTCTTCAGTTGAATTCAGGTTTGTTCTGAGCATCACACTCCCACCAACAGATGCATTCAAAGGACCGTCTGGTAGCACACCTGCTCCTTCAGACAGACCTGCAGGACACAGTTTTGGTTTGAAAATAAATTCCTTTTAAGTTTGTAAAACGAACCAAAAGCAGGACAATTTCACCCAATGGTTGATAAAAATACAGTTAACCATTTGTAACTGTGTAAATAATTTGAAGTGTAATCATTTTGTGTCACCCTTAAAACCTTTAGATTCACATTGCATAAATATGTAAAAAAATGAAAATAAATAAAAAAAACTTTCTATAGCACAGATCTTTACACAATGTTTGTAAATATTTTATTTTATATATTAAAGAGTAAAAGCTCACCTGAAATGGTTCCGAGAATGATAAAATATATAGTGGCTGTTTTCATCTTACTTTGTGAAGTAACAAGACTAAAAAGTAAAGAGTGTTTTCCTCTTTGTATGCCAGCAAGTTAGACCTTTTTCAGAATAGCTGTGGAGGAAGTAAAGCTGCTGAATGTCTTAGAGGGTAATAACTTGCAAATCAGTTACCCATTTTTAAGGAAACAGAAGGGTGCGTACTGCTGGAATGATGAGGTCAGACAGAAAATATTTCATTCCAAATGACATTTATTCCCTTAGGTTTGTGTCTAAATGCATGTTTATTACAAATCAAAGATCAACAAAGAGGAGAGGGAGAAAGAGAGAGAGAGAGAGAGAGAAACAGAACACACTGGGTTTATGTAGAGGAGAAAAATTGTTTAGGTGCCATCTCCCTGGCCACTGGATCCTCACAGATCAGTAACAAAATTATGTTTACACATACCATGTTACTGTCAGCAACATCCAGTTGTCCTTATGTTCCTACATATTAGGAACATAGGGACATTATGTTATGTTATAATAGGGATTATTATGGTATCACACCTGTTCTTGTAAGATGTTGTGTAATTTTACTGTCTACTCCAAAAAGTTGATTTGTCATGATGTTTTACTTCTTTGTGTATTATAGTAATTAAGAAAACTTTTAAATAATCTGATAAAATAGGATGAGATAAAAAAAATAGAAAGAATAGAAATTTTTAAAAATTTTCCACAAAAAAATTATTTAAGATGAATTTAACCAAATTTTATGCAAATGACAAATATGTATCTTTTCAATAAAGGTTTTGTGTATGAAAATTGATAGAATAAACAAATTTAAATGCATATAAAAAGTAAGATGACGTAAATTAGACTCAACATATCCCTTCCTCTGGTTATGAAGTTTTACGTCTTGAAGATTTGCTGTATAGGAAGAAAAAACAACGGTCAGATCTGACTGTCAAAAAGAGTCATTATTAATTGTATGAAACAGTCACTAATTGCTAGTTACCTTGAAGGAAAATGCTGATATTTGAGTTATGGCATATATTCCTGAAAACAAACAAACAAAACATAAACCTTTTCCATTTGCTTATTCCCATACAATTTATGAAGAAAAACATATTCTGGTAATTCTCTCAGCATATTTTGCTTTAATATGAATTCAGGTTAACTTGAGGATGAAGCTATTAAAACTTGAAGAACTGTACATTTTATTGGTTGAAATATTTGTTCCAACATTAGTTCATGTGCTCCAGCCATAATCATTATGTAGGATGGATGATCAACGCTGTATAAGATTACAAGAAAGGCACTTAGCACTTTTAAATCAGCTTTTTCCTGATATCTACACTGATACAACATTAAGTTGATATTGGAAACAATGCCATCATTTTTTAAAGGTTTGTTGGTTCTAGCAGGCAGACAGGAAAGAGTGAAAATGTGTGGCAAAGGTCATCGAGATGGGACTGAAATGTGTGATAACAGCCAAATCTAATTCAGAAAAAGAAAGAAAGCTCTCCGTTTTAAAAACATAAAATCAAATACATTACATTTTATCCCAATAGTGTTTGTCTATCAATGAAATGTAGGATAGCTAAGATCAATTTTAAATACTAACCTGTCTTGCTGGAGTGAGGTTCGTTGTTGACATTTTTTCTAAATATGGAAAGAAGACAAGAAAACATGAACATAGTCAAAAAGTTAAATAAAACAGGTATGCATAGTATATATATATTTGTGAAAATAATAGTAAGATAACCTCCTTAAATAATGTAATTTTAATGAGGAAAAAACTCAAAAGACATTTTTATTTCAGTTTCAAAAATCTTATTGCCATAGCTAAAGATATGCTTTTATGTCTACTGTTTTGTTGAATGTAAAACCTTAAAGACTCACTTTCTTTTGCAGATAAAGAAGCCTCCAGCAGCACCACAAGTAACTATCAAACATATAATTATTATTCCAGCAATAGCGCCACCTGATGGTCCTCCAGGTTCTCCAACATCTACAGTAAAATAGAAGAAAAAAAACATTTACTTAAAAAACAAAAAATAGCTTACATAGAGCTTAAAACAATACTTATTTTGGGTCAAACCTGCAGTCAGTCAAATTGAAAGCATTGATTGTACAAATATTTTACAACTAAAACTTCATATTGAACTAACAGAACATGAAACCCAAATATTCCAATAATACATTTATGATTACATTATCTGACTGTCAATAAAGACAGATACCAAATAATTAGTTACAACAATCATTAGCATAGTTGAATCATAGCATCAAAGTTATAGATCAAGAAACTGTTTTCAATAACTGTCCCCAAATGCTGAATAATCCCCACAATTACATAATTAACGTAAATCAGCATGCCGAATTAAACGGAGCTAAGGAACAGAAAAGTTCACCACATATAAACAATTAAACCAGTGCCCTCAATTGTACTTGCAACACAATAAAGACCTTAAAACTCACCTAATTTTACACCCCACACTGTTTATGAACTAAGCATAAACAGTGCAGGGTTTTTAAGTGGGGCCCATCTCCAGATAAATTTACTAAATCTAATTTTAAAAAAATTCAGTAGTTTGACTTTAAAATAAAGTTCAAAAGTTTTAAATTGCTCTACAAATTAAGGAAAGAGAAGTTGAACTCAATTTAGGGTCTTCCAAAGTTAGGTTTAATTTAATCTAACTTCTAAAACTGTTTCACACTTACCTGTTATGTAATGATCAGAACTGAGGACCCGAAATTTCAGTCAGACACAAAGTACAAAATAATAAGT
>NW_006799973.1:3303525-3311589 GCF_000485575.1 Poecilia formosa
CTTGTTTGTCTCATGTAATAAAGTTGTCTGAGTGTAAACATTAAAAATGCTGGTATATTATAATTTAGTTTTCATGCATACTGAAATGGCTTTCAACATTGCTTTTAATCTGTACTGTTTAGACCTGAATTATTGAAATTCTGTCACCGGGCCCATCAGTTTTCTTGAAATGCTTAAAATTGAATGAATACATGAATTATGAATTTTTGTTTGTCAGTATTTTATTTCCTCAGTGATATAATTATGCAGCGAACAATTCAAGATGTTTTACTATATGTATATGTTGTGTATGCGTATATACTCTTTCACACTGACCAAGTACAGAAACAGTTGATGGTTGAGATGTTTGGTATCGTAACGTTTTGCTGTTGAAGGCCTGACAGCTGTAGTTTCCACTTTGACTTGAGTGAATGTTAACCAGTCTGAGCTCTGGTCCAGTACCAGGCAACACCACTCCATCCAGAAACCACTGATATTCAGCAGAAGGTCGAGACTCAACTGAACAGATCAGACGAATGTCTGCTCCTTCTTCATAGTGATGTTTTGATGGAGACACATTCAACTGTATGTTTTCTGGGCCATCTGAGTGGTAAAAACAGGGCAAAATGGGTAAACTGTCAATGGTGGTGGTAAACTGAGAGCTTTCTTTTCCAATTGTAGGAGCAAGTGATCTTTAAGTGTGCTGCAGCTTACAACTAATGAAGAGGGTTACTGGATCACTTCTGGCATTGCTGACAGGATTGGACACATGACAGCTATACAGTCCCTGATCATAGCGGGTCACATCAACGATAGTCAGAGTAGATCCTCCATCAGAGATCTGGACTCTGTCACTGACTGAAACCTCAGAGCTGCTGTTCATCCAGAGGAAGGAGAGAGAAGATCCAGAGGAGGAGCAGGACAGACGGACAGAACTGTGCAGCTCAACTAAGTCTGCACTTCCCGGGGTAACTTTGACGTTGGAGACTGGCTCTGTGGTTGCAAAAGAAAACAAAAACATTTGGAAATACTGGAAATGTGAACCAAACAGTGTTTCAAAATCAGAGATAAAAACTTAAAGATGCCATTACTATGTGTGATTGTATAATTTTGTACCAATGAATGACATAGAAAAATGTTTACGTCTCCAGAAAGTTATGCATTTAAAGCAGAAATACAGAAGACAATTTCAATGCATAGATATTAGAAGCAAAAAGTGTGAAAGGATTTATCAAAGTGCAGCCAAAATCTCATCCTGTATCATCTCAGGGTTTCATATAATAACATATGGAAAAAATGATGGACCTGATCATTTATTTCATTTATAATTTTTTTTAAAAACATAATCATAATTGTTTGTTTTTACTACAGGTTTACCATATATCTGCAGCCTGGTGATTCCAGACTTCTCGACATCCTCAGCAGGTATAACATGAACTCTGTAATCTCCACTGTCACCGAGTTTCAGGTTCCTGAGCTCCAGAGATCCAGTTGATAAAAACAGAGTTATTCTGCCTTCATACTCTGGATCAGTAAAGTTTACAGTAGGAAATGAGACTATGATATCATTTTCAGTACTAAAAGTCCAAGTCACAAGCTGAAATGGTATTGTTGTTGGATTAAGGTTTGTTCTGAACGTCACCGTTCCTCCAGCCGATGCATTTAGAGGACCATCTGGTAACAAACCAGCTCCTTCAGACAAACCTGCCAGAAACAGTTTTTAATTAGTAATGAGGTTCAGTTAAAACATGTTTGCTTAAGGTTCATGTAATAATCCACTCATTTCCACATTTTCTTTTCCATGCGGTAGAAGTGCTTCAAAAGTTGTAGATATTAACATTCTTCTTCCTAGAAGGTGTCTCATTTAAACTCTTCTAATCCATTTAACTGATGTTCTGTCTGAGATGGTGACAGAAAATATGAATCACACAAAGTTTATTTAAATTTTTATGTTTTTCAGACATAAACTAGCCAGGTCATGAAGGTGGGTTGTCTAAACCATTTCAAAAACCCTATTTTTGCACTCATGATGAAATTCTTTATTTAAAAAAAATAGAAAAGAGAATCTTTAACTTTTGTTGCGTTGTTGGATTAATTTAATCCATGTCACCAAAATTGTCATTGTCAGTTCTAATTTATGATAACTAGCAATTATAAAACTGTACTGGATGTCAACATATTTAATGAGCTATAAAAATTTCTAAAAATAATAATAAGGTCTTCATAAATAAATAATAAAATCCCACCTGAGACGGCTCCGAGGATTGCAAAGTATATAAATACTGTTTCCATCTTGTCTCATCAGGCACAAAGACGGAAAAACAGTTCCTGCTTTTCAGGCTGGTTTGCTGGTATGAGGTAAACTGAGGTGAAGGAAGTAACATTAAAAAGCTTAGATGACCTTGATGTGGTAATCATTAACAAGTGTATCTGTATTTAATTATCTTTAAACATGTGAACATCTTCACATTGTATTGAACTGCTTTGATAAATATGAGTTTACCAAAACGGAACAGATTAAACTTTCGTTTCAAATCCGCTTTCATATATTTGTTCATAATTCTCTGTAGACATCACAAAAGTTATCTTGATGGGTTCCGTAAATGTTTGAAGTGTTTGAAAGAGACAAGAATAAAACAGTGTTTTTTTAATTCAGGAAGAACAGTTTTTATTCAGAATAAATAGAAGTTAAAGATATAAAATGTTCATGTCAGTGATTAAAAAAACATAGTTATGTTTTATTGACATGCACAGGTTCAGGACTTTTCTTGATTACTTTCAACATCGATGCCACATTGAAGTAAATATAAACAGTTCAGGTAAAATAATAAGTAGAAATGAGCACATTTTCACTTTCTTTATACACTTTGCAAATGGTATATGTGCTGCTAATGTAGGTAAAATTTGCCAAACACATTGTAAAACTAGCATTCTCATTATTACAAAACTTTAAGGTCAGAAATCTGTTTATACAAGTACTATTTAATTATAACCACCGGGTGAATAAAACCATGTTTACTCCAAACTGAAGCAATGACACTAAGGTCCAAAGAGCAGCATGAATCTGTGCTACATTGTAATCTAGGTCAGAAAAAGGTGCAAGACATAAACAGCTGCTCTCATCATGAACTGAACTCTGACAGATAACACCTTGTTTATTCATCTGGTCTATCAAAACAAATAAAATCCAGTCATAAATACATTTATATAAAAGAAATGAAATTACTAAAAATTAAACTGTTCATAAAAAACATGCTTAGCTTATATAAGAATTACAATTGTTTATCAGAGTTTAAATCTTTACAAAGTCCATTAGAAGATGCAGGTTCATTTTTAAGAGAAATATTTATTTAAAGGAACTTATTACTAGTTGGATTTCAACAAAGCTCTTGTAAAGCCATTTTTAATTCAAAAGGGGGAATTTAGCCTAGTAGAAAAATAAATAGGCATAAATGCTCATACACAAATGAAACCTGTTAATGTTAAATTGCTAAATAAATCAAAGTTATTTTTTGTCTTTGAAATTACTAATTTACCATCTGTTTTTCTGTGTCTTGACATTATTTTGTTCTTCATGATATATTGAGAGAGTTAGTATGGCAGAGACCACGTCACGCCATGTGGCGCCACCTCCTGGTTCTGTATGTTGGAAACTGAAGGTTCTAAAATAAAAGAATTAGATGATCATTTGAATGATCTAATTCAGATAATTCAGGGATTTTTTTTGTCACCTGTTCATCGGTACATAATATTATGGAGTTACATAAAATATGAATGATTCGATTGAAAGAACTTCTTTTTTTGTAAAGTGTATCAAGACAACATTGTTGTGAATATGAGTTTTGTCAATAAACTAAATGAACCAAGTCAAACATGTCTTGATTAAATATGAGCTGATTTGTAAACGGACTCATTTTAAAAGGTTTCAGACACAGTTTATTAAGACAATTGTTTAAGTGATTTGTCATTTTGTGTCATTTTACCATCATTTCAGCATCTATTATATTCTAGAGATTATTCTATTTTCCACAGAGGAATGAAGGTCTTACAGGAAAGGTTATGTTTTCTAGATCTACTCTGTAACAGGAACCTTAGTGCTTGGGTCCATTTCATAAATGACTGCAAGAAATCACTTTAGTTTATCTGGAACAGTATCAAAGAGTGGTACACACCAATAATGCTCTGCACCACAAAAACTAGTAATTTTGGTCTGGTTTCTCGTAAATATGAAGCCTTGGGGTAAATTCAAACTGGAAGTCTCCCTAGCCTGGCCTGCATCATCCAATCGGTGTGTCTCACTCATCGTCATCGACCTATCAATGCTGGACCAAGCCATGTCACGGCCAATCACCGACCAAGCTCCCGCTGATAAGGACCTCCATCCATGGCACCTTCCGCTTTCCAGCTGCGCTCAACCCACCTCCGCCCCTTCTCCACCTCCACTCTCCTGGCTCTTCAGGCTCCCATCCAACACCAGTATTGGGTCCCGGGGGATGACATTAATTCATGCATGTCAATAAACCTTTTTAATCGCTGTCTTTCTCTGTCTGAGTCTCTCCAGATTGAAATATTAGTACACTTGAAATAAGACTACACTAACTCACAAGTAACCTTTCGGCAAGAAATAGGAGCATGTTTTAAATCAATAATTCCTCAGTATGGATGAAAAATACTAGTTCTGTTGGCAAGATTTGAGAGAGTTAGTAATTACTGAAATAATCAAGTACTTTGCTGAGCTTTTGCTCAGCAAGCCACAGCTCTTTTTGCTTGCTGAGCAGTTACTTGTGAGTTAGTTTTGTCTTATTTTAAGTTATTTTAAGTGTACTAAGATAGTTGCACTAGAAACTAGACATAAAAATCTGTTAAGATTTTGTGTTTTTGCAGTGTAAATATTATGCTTTTCAATTAAATTGTAATTTAATATAAGGTGAATAAAATTAAGGAATGGGAACAAAAAACAGGTAAAAATTTCTGAAATATGTACAGTATCTGCACATCATTATGAGGCATTATGAGGTTTCTTCCTTAATATTCATTTCATTCCAAAAACACAATAAAAGCAGAAATATTTCAATGAAAGCCTTAAAGGCCATTAAGGCAACAAAGAACCATCAAACATATTGTTTTAAAACTTCTTGATCTCGAGGCTTTGAATTAAAATTAGTGATGACACATGAGGTCTGACCTGTTTAACTGTTAAAAATAATAAGATGATAAATCATAACTTTGTTTTAAAGATATGCAGTTAAAGGCCTGCATTTCCTGCTGACCACTAGAGGGAGGTGTCTGACAGGTTTTTAGAGAACAGCTGTAAGTAGTTGCAGACAACAGAGGTTTGTACTCAAACCTATCAGTTAAACTGAAAGTTGAGGAGAAAGAAGAGTTTTTCATGGCAATAATGGTTTCTGTTCAACAGGAGCTTGATGGGAAGAAAGGCAGAGAGAAAAGAGGAAGACATGCATCAAATTGCTCTAAACCTGGAAGTGAAATGAGGTCATCTGCATTGTGAACTGCAGCCTCCATATTTGGAGCTTCTGCTCTACCACTGAGTCACTTCCCTGAATATGTTGTTCTTGTTTACTTTTGTCTCTACCACTTCCTCTTTTTAGCAAAACAGCATCTCATAAATTGTGGAGAGACAACATATTGCACTCCTTTTCAACCATCTAAATCTGACCTAAATAACTAATCACAAAATGTTACAATCATAGCAGAGGATCAAGAGGTTGAAAAGTCAAGGCTTGGCATCACTACAGTCAACAGTAGATAAATAGAATAGCTGAAACCAAATCTTATCAAAGACTTGCATTGATGAAACTTTTTTAAAATTATTTTCTGACTCTAGATCAATTTGGAGGATTACAGTGAATGAACATTTTAGCAATGTTTGAAGAATGTATAAAACTTTACATATTTGATTCATTATTGTAAAACTTTAAAACTTTCAGCAAGGAGATAAATAGGAATAAACCCAAAAGGCAAAAATACAGCAGAACCAGTACCAGTTTCTTCATGTTGTATCATGTTTTTTTCTCAGATGATCTGTTACAAGAAAATATATTAGTGCAATGATTGACTGCATACTCTCACAAGACTTTATAAAAAACTACTTAACTGTTGAGTATTTTTAAAATATAAAGTAATTAAAATGTATCCAAGTAATTTAAACTGTTTCCTTTTTTAACAGATTCCTACTTCAGAACTCACCTTTAAAGAACCAAAGGCTGTTTATTTTATTTATTCTTTATCCGTGCCATTTCCTCATACACATGTTCTGGTTCTTTACTTCTTTGTGTAGCTGCAGAATTCTCATAAATATGACTTTCTTCCTTATTTTTATTGTTCTTTATTTTTGGCATGTTTTCATAATCATGCTGTTGTTCTGGGAAGAAAAATATTTTAAACAATGAGATTTAAAATATTTTATTAATACGGGTATTGATGATAAGCCAGTTTAAGTTACTTTATTGAGCTCCAAATGATACAAGTTCCCTAAATTGTTTACATTTACAACAATCCAGATACCAGGAAAGTGAAACAATTGAGATTCATGTATTGAATGGAGCGTAAACATACTGACCTGTTGTGCCTGAATGTGGTCCAGGTTTGACATCTTTTCTAAATGTTGGGGCAAAATATATTATTAAAATGTGTTAATCAACATACTAATCATCATTAATTTCTGGAAAGTAAAAAATAAAACTAGAAATTTTATAATGCAGGTAGGATAACTTATATATGACATACAGGAGGACATAATCAAGGCAACTTGTGATAATTAATTTAGAGAATACTTGTGTGATGTTAATCAGAGTTTAGCATGAACTGTGGTCTAATGTAGTTTAAAAAGCTCAACATATAAAATGTATTGTTGGTTACATAAAGAAACTCACCTTCTTTTGTAGATGAAATATCCTCCAGCAGCTCCTGCAGCAACAACTAACAAACATGCGATTACTATTCCAGCAATGGCTCCACCAACGAGACCTCCAGGTTTACTAGCATCTGAAATAAAGTAGAAAACACAAGAAAGCAGTTTTTTTTTACAAAAGAGTTTAGATATATATTTTTTTATCACATTGAAATTATGAAGACTTTTTAAAATTAAAATTCCTTCTTTCATTTATATGCCATTTAGCTGTTAGAGATAATTTGGTAAAGGTTACAAATGTAAACCATTTTCTGCAATTCTGATTTTTCCTCTGACATTTTCTTTTACTTTATTATACTTACCATCTATAGAGATAACTGAAACTTTAGATGTTTCATATCTTTTGGTTATGCTGTTAAAGGCCTGACAGCTGTAGTTTCCACTCTGATTCTTGTGAACATTGAGGAGTTCAAGCTCAGAACCAGAACCAGGCAGAACGTTTCCATTAAAGAACCACTGACAACTGGCAGAAGGTCTGGAGTCAGCTGAACAAGACAGATGGATGTTCGACCCTTCTGGATATTTCTGAGAAGGTGATTTTAAGTTGACATTTTCTGGACCATCTGCAGTTGTAGAGAACAATTAATATGAATTCATTCTATATGTTAACATCACTGCAAATTTCTCAGAATTAGTTCAACAATTTCATTAAGACAAATCACCGATTGGAGTTTTCACTGATTACCGATCTTTAAAAAGACTGACCAACAGATTCCAATTTTGGCTGATGCCATGTTTTTTTTGTCTGGGGATTCATATAATATGGTCTATACCAAAAGTAATTACACTGAACTGTTAAATAATGCATAAAAGTTATTGCTAAAAATAAAGAATGGTTCATTTACTGCAAAAAGCTGACAACATTGTGACATGATGGAATCATTTTGTATTTCGTGTTGCAATTTTTTTGTTTTGTTGAACTCATGAGAGCACATTAAGATAATGAGATCTCTGTATTTGCATGCATCTTTTTAAATATGCAAATATGGGCAAAAATATAAACTTACAATTAACAGAGATGTCTACTGGATCACTGATGACTGAACTGACAGGATTGGACACATTGCACCTGTATGATCCCTGGTCATTTCTGGTCACATTGACTATAGTCAGATTGGAGTTTTCTTCATTTGTCTTGATCTGAACTCTGTCAC
>NW_006799973.1:3312194-3346089 GCF_000485575.1 Poecilia formosa
GAGAGAAAATTATGGGCTCAGGTGTTGAACCAGAATTAAGCTGCCAGTTGACCAGCGTAAATGGTGTCTCTGTTGGATTCAAGCTTGTTGTGAACATTACTCTTCCTCCAACAGGGGCAATCAGAGGACCATCTGGTAACACACCAGCTCCATCAGATAAACCTGAGGAAAAATTTTAAATAAAGTAATTTAGTTTAAATTTGTGATAATTTCACAACATACAAAAATACATAAAGAAACCTCAGAAATAAAAAGAGTATTCATTTTCATCATAATATGTGTCTTCTAACCACATCTCCTCATCCTGCTATATTTATTGCCATTATTGTCCAATTTTGCAATATTTGTAATTGTTGTTTTCGCTCCCTGTTTGTCCTCATAAATTGTATGGCTGGTCATTTGGTTCTTTTTTTTTTGTCTGTCAACATCAAACAGCAGGACCTTCAAATTTCTCTTAGGTCTGCCAACCCTTCACAGCACTGAAGCTCTTAAATTTTTCTTAGCCTAATCAACTTTTCCATCTTACTGGTAGAGGGACTCAAGAATCAGAAACAATTACCCATTGTTAATTTACTACAGCATGCTTTCTGCAAGCATACACAATAGGAGAAAAGTAAGCTACAGATTCATTATGATACTTCTACAGTGTTCACACATATAATCTGGAGAAGAACAATGAAATAACACTATCACTAAAACACCAAAAAGATGTCTAGATGCATTTACTATTGTTAAAAAGGTAATTAAACCTCATGTTTTACAACTGAACTCCTACTCAAGAAGTTCAAAAACAAGAAAAGTAATATTTTGTTCCATTTTTGCCCCAAGAAGTATTATTACTTCTAATTTATTTTAATCCAATGAATGATGTATTTAATATAAACTCTTCATGATCTGAAAAACACATTTTGCCAACTTCATATAATTCCAGTAAGTTTTTGAAAAATATCCAGAAACCAGGAAGATGGAAGACACCATCCAGCTCTCAGTAGCTCAGAAAATAAACTTCGTAAATAACTGAGCACCAACATATATTAAAATGTGCTAAAGGGCACTAATAGACTGCCTTGCAGTGGTGTGTCTTCAGTAATTATATAAAAATATTAACACTTCCAATAAATTTTTAAAATCCTGCATTTATTTTTCAGAATAAAGAAATTAATTTGTTTGACAAATAAAGTTCAACTTTAATTAAAATTTCACAGGTACAGGTCAGTTTTGAATCAACTTGATTTATTTAATTGTTGCACGTTTGACTTCATGCTACAGTCCAACAATATTTTTGCTACTCTTTGTGTGACATTTGATGAGCTCTAAATGCTACAGATCAAACTTTTCTTGAGCAATTGGGATTCTGCAGTATTATTATGGGTTTGCGAAAGAAATTTGAAAATAATAATAAATAATTAAATCATAAATTTTTATTGGAATATTTTTTATTATATTATAGTTAAAAATAATTTTCAAAATAGTCAGAATCTTAAAACAAAAAATTCTAAATATAGAGTTTTACATTGTTGTTTGATCTAATTTGCTGCAGCTCGTGTTACATTTAAAAAGAATTTGCATTTTAGTAGTTTTCTCATTAGGTTGTAAGTTCAACTTCATTCATTTGTCGCATTAAGATTTAAGAATTACACCAACCTCAGTAAATAACAGTGCACACCACCAGATTGGTTTACACATTGGTTTACACAGTAAAGGACTGTAAAGTTTTAACCAACAGTATAAATATTTTTTCATCTTATATTTTCAGAGACAAAAACTTACCTATGATAATTCCAGAGATGATGAAGAATAAAATGAATGTATTCATGTTAATTCATTGAGTGCAAGGCAAAGCGTCTTTCCCTCACTGACTACCGTTTGCTTTAAGATCTGACAACAGCAGCAACAGGAAGTGAAACTGACAAACCTTCACGTATTAATTATTAACAAATCATCCACTTGGGATTCTTTCAGAAATAGCTTTAGAAATTAAAACTGAGTAACAACAAAAACATTAATTTCTAAACAACTATCTGAAGTAAGTTTTTTTTTTATTATTTTCTTTTTCGTTTTTTCTAAAAATTGGCCATCAGGGCTTCCTGGAAAGCTAAAGTTCAATAAATATTCCTATTTTAAATAATCTGGGCATTAAACATGAATTCAAAGTTCAAAACCATCATATTCTATAATTGGACATGGACATTATATCAAATTCTACAGACGTAGATATATTTAGTACAAATTAAAATAACTAATGACTTAGTTATTTATACATCTCGAGTCATCTGATAAGACAAAGAAGCCTTGCAACCTCAAAGAGTTGGAGCTCTTTATCAAAGATTATATACCAATAAATCTTTGTGTATTGATTACTGAGAAGAATATTACATAAAATTACATATACCAATTTTTAATAAAATGTTAAGAAAAACATAGATGCATCATATTTATTTTACATTCCTTTATTGTATTTTGAATGATGCCTGCCTTATTTCATCGAAAAGCAAGTTTCTCTGTGAAATTACATTGATTTGAAATACAAAATTTCCAGGATTTTGAATATCTCAACAGTATATGATCCAGTAAAAGCAGTCGGAAGTAAAAATTTATTAATCACTGAAAAATGTTTGTGTTTCTATTTTGTCAATGCAGTCTCATTAACACTTAATTGTCATGATTTTATTGCAAGTTGAAAATATTCAACATTTATCAGTACCAGAAAAGCCCTGATTTTGTCTAAACTTATTTTTAGATATTAAATTTGAGACGTAGACCTTTTAAAGGCACCATATAACTCTTTTGAGTGATAGTATTATCTATCTATTTGTGACTTTTGAAATTACAAAAAATATATATCTTGATAAAATATATAGTTTATTTCTATTAAAAGATAAATCAAATAGCTAATGTGGTGTAGATTAGCAATAAAATACATTATTCCATTTTAGTGCTGACATAAAATTTTAGACCTTTTACATTAAACATTATTTTAATATGTGCTACCAAGGAAGGTCTAGTCATGAAACATTTATTGAGCATAATTACGGCACCAGTCATTTAGTTCCTGTAAACCTTGGTTCTCCTGAACTAAAATACCATCAAGTGATAAAAAGCCTCAAACAAAGTGGTAAAACTTTATGTGGATCCCTATAATAAACCTGTCCATGGCCAGTTCAAGCATCCGGGGAAAACATTTCACGTTTTCTTTTAACAGCACATAAGAAATACTTTAACATTACTTTTACTGACATATCTCTTATAAACTTTTCACCTTGACTCAAATGTCAAATTCTCAGTTTCCTTTTATATCTAGAGTTTGAGTCACAGTTTAAATGTCTTTCAGATTTGTTTTGCAATAACATAGTTTCACCACTGGGAGGTGATGTTTGACAGTTAATGACCACAAACTGCTTGTTTGAGCCATGGATTTATTAAAGTAAGTGTACAAGGAGGCAATACTTACTTTAATAGTGCATGTGCAACTTTTCAAAAAATTTCACGGTAAATAAAGATTACATCTTTTTATTTTTTGCAATTATAGAGAATACTAACAGTCTAAATTATCTTGAAGCTTTAGTTATAGAAATCTGATATGACATAATATTCAAATGCAGTTGCTTTCATGTGTCTTTATGCATTATTTTTGACTAAACAACAGAAAAATGTCTGTGGATAAAAATCTGTAACAGTAATAAGAAAATGTTTAGTGATATTTATATATTTTTATTGCTACAGTATCAATTCACTTCAATAAGATCCTGAAAATCATGGATGTTCCTAAAACTGGATGAAACAAAGTTATGGCAGAACTCTGAGGGTTTGTGAACTTTGGATTCAGCTGTCATTTTTTCCAACATGGAAATGCTGTCAAGTCATAAAGAGCTAAACAATAAAATAATAAAACCTGATAAATGCAGAACCAGAAAAGTGTTCACTGGTACAATAAGGAAGCTGTTTTGCATTGAACAGCAACACTGTGAACAGTCTCCTACCCAATATGTGTGTTTTATGTCAGGATACAATTTTACAATAGCATGGGTATCAAAGGTGCATTTAGGCATTTGCAAAAAACTGTCAATATATGTATAGTGATGGAGCATTTAATGAATGCTTTCCAACAAAGTTTGAAAGTTGTTAATGTTTGCTTAACAGCTGTGATTGATCTTGAATGAGTTCACATTAGAAAAAAAAAGTAGATAATCAATTAAAAACAAACATTGGCCTAAAATTACACCGACTTCAGTGCTATGAAGAAAATAAAGGACATATGGATTTATTTGGTAAATAAACAAATGTCAGACATGTTTGGCATGATGTTATGTGATTAAGGTAACACATTTATTTGAAAATACAGTTACCAGAATTTGTGAGTTTTTAGACTTACAAATTAGAACATATGTTTTCTAGTTTTTGGCACAAGATAAAGCTCAAGTGTCATGGATTCATAAATGGACATGCATCAATTTTAATGAACAACAAAACAGAATATACAAAAAGAACAAAAAACATGTTTGCTATTACTTAAGTACATAAAACTAAATATCAGCAACTTTTATTGCTTCTCATTGAGTAGCTTCTAGCAATAATTACAAATCATTGATGCTTGGCACCACTTCAAAAATTACAATATAAATTTGCATAGTTTTTTTAAGCTAACAAATTGGCAAAAAAGGTCAATCATTCTCCTTTCCTCATTTTGTCAAAGTAACACAAATTAACATATTTTCTAATTGAATTACACTTGAACAGAGGAAGAAACATAGTGACTGCAGTATGTTTCAATACCAATAAAATTAGATTAGAAAAAAATAACATGAATATTCTAAAAACCCAGTTTGACGAATGACTTTGAGACCTGAGACACCATCTGAAAATGTGTTAGAAAGTACAGACAATAAAACCCTGACCAAAGCTTTAAAGACTATAAACACTATTTCTGAGCTAATCATTTCTTCTAATGAGATTGTGCAACTTGTAAGAATATGTAGTTTATTGAAATAAATGTAAACATCTAAAATAAAAGTACTATAAAAAACAGCCTTGTCAAACAAATGTGCATTACTAATATTCAATATTTTTCTCCTTTTCCAGATGGTAATATGCTACCTCGGTTTCTTACTTTTTGATGATCTGCAAGATAAAAAGGAAGCAGAAATAAAGTGATTGGAGTGATGATGAATAATCTTCTTTAATTACATGTATTTTTACTGTTTTAAATGTAATCCTGTTAATAACAGAAAATAAAGTAACAATCTGTTTCTGATAGTCAGAACCAATAACTCAGAACTCACCATTTAGGGAATAGAAACTGGAGATTTTATATCCTTCTATCATACATGTCTGACATGTCCTCATAAACATGTACTGGAAAACAAGGAAGACATGTATCATACAATGCCTTACAAAACCAGAAAAAACTGTTTAACAGTTTGTCACATTACCACAAACTTTAACATAGCAGTGAAAAGATTTTTTTTTATTGAATTTTAGTGGTTGAGCAACATATTGCAGATGGACGGAAAAGGATGGTTTTTGAAAACTTGTGTAATAAAAATGAAAAAAGTAAAATGGTCTTAATAGATGCTATACTAGATTGGCCTTTGAATATTTTAAAAACAGAGTTTCCTTCTTTCAGTTTCACTGTCATGCACTGCTTTGTGTTGTTCTGTTGTAACAAAATCCAAGTAAAATACATTCAAATCTGTATTAGTAGCATGAAATGAAGTTGTACAATCCCTTGCTTTTGCAAAATTATGTAGGAATTTTAATATAGAATTTTGTAAAGTTGAAAAACAACAATACAGATAATTTCCATAACAGTGTTTATCCTGTTAACTTTTCGCAGTCCCAAGTCAAAACATGCACTTTAAGCCTATGCTCTAATAAAGCATGACATAGAGAATCATCCATCTTTCTGTCAGCGTTGGTGTGAAATGTGAAGGGAGGAAGTACAGCTACAACAATACATACCTGTTTTATCTGACTCTGATTGAGCTTGGACATCTTTTCTAAATATTGGAAACACAAACTAAAGTTAACAGCCAGTCAACCAAGCAGATCCATGGTGTGTGTGTATATATATATAAACTATGCAAATTTATATTGTATATTTGGGAATCCAGACTGGTAATAAAAATATAGGAAGAGAAAAAAATCATGCTAAAAATCATGTTTTTCATATAATTGTATGTCTGAAGCACAAATGTAATTTGAGACTTACGCTCTCTTATGAATAAAGAAGCCTCCAGAAGCTACTAGAGCAGTAGCTATCAAGGATGCAATCACTATTGCAGCAATGACACCAACTGAGAGACTTGAAGCTCCTACAGAAGAAAAAATGAAACAGAAAACAAAAAATAAACAGTATGTTAAAAAAATGATATTACTTATTTTGCAATTTATTTGGCTTACTTGTTGGAACTTAAATTTTAAGACAGGACCACAATGAAAAACAAAACAAAAACAAAAAAACCCCCATCAAGTTAAACATAAGTTACTGACAAGAATATTTTCGATATAAGTCCACTCACTGAGATCACTTAGCATCAAAAGTCTGTTTTGGTGTAATTTAAAAAAAACCCCTGCTAACCAGGAAAGTGCACAAAAATGCAAAGGATTGGCACACCTAGAACGGGCACCAGAGAGCACAGGAGGTGGCATCAACATCTGAGTGATGTGTTACAGACATCCAGTAAAAACACTGAATTAATGAGTTAAGAAAGAATGAATGATAGATGTGTCACACTCCATTAAAGGAACTTGACAGACTGGTTATACTTGAAACCCAGTGGTCATGACATGCAAGTTAGGGATATTTTGCAATGGATATACTGTACTGTAAAGCATAAAACTGGATCCTATATGTATGCTTTCCTTAAAGATGGCTGTATGTTTGCTAGAGTTAATCAAATTTCTAAACAAAATGGCTCCCCAACTTTCTATTCCCTGTCTATTTATCTTGATTTCAAATCAGACATTGACGTAAACTGTATAAAATTAAACTGACACACATCTGGAAAAGTATTTTAAGATAACACCTCAAGCTTATTGTTTCTTTGTATAACATTATAAGAAAAAAAAATAAATATAAATCAGCTCAGATATCAGGAAGTTATTTTCAGAACTCAGCAAATCTGTTTTAAACAATTGATCTATGTAAAAATGTCATAGGACTGTCTAGCCATCACACAGAAGAAGAGGAGTTCTGTGTCCCAGAGATAAACAGGTTTTTAACAAATTTGACCTTGTTGGCTCACATCAGGACTTTAATTGGGGCAGAGCTATTCTACACCAATCACTCACATGATAAAGACAATGCTAAAGTTTGTCTCCACAACATAGCTTGACTTAAAGGTTTTAAATTTAATCATTGATCAGCTCAAAATCTAAACTATATCTGATGTTGCTAAAATTAGACATCATTATTATAATGGTATGCTCTTTAAATGGCTAAGAACTTGTAAAACCATTACTTGTAAAATGAAATTAAATGTGAATCCTGTAAAGCACAGAAAAAAAATAGCATGACAAAATCTATACAAAGAGACACCTGATAATGACTTCTGTAAAACAGGGAAGAACCCAAGGTACTGGTGAAAACTTATATATAGCAAGATTTAATACATTTTCAAGATAAAAACATAAAATAAATCACTTATCTGGCATTTAGCTATTAGAGATAATGTGCCAAAGGTTACAAATTTAAACCATTTTTGTACAATTTTGATTTTCCTCTGACATTTTCTTTTACTTTATTATACTTACCATCTATCAAGATATCTAAAATTTGAGATGTTTGATATCTTGAGGTTCTGCTGTTAAAGGCCTGACAGCTGTAGTTTCCACTCTGATTCTTCTGAACATTGAGGAGTTCAAGCTCAGAACCAGAACCAGACATAATTTTTCCATTAAAGAACCACTCAAAGGTGATTGGGATGGAGGTTCAGCTTCTGTCAGGAAAACAACCCACAATCTAAAAGATTTGAGCCGCATTCAATTGTCTATTATCTTCTATAAATAAACTTGTCAGTTTTAGATTTTGAACCTAAATGTGTCAGTTTGTGAAAGGTAAACTCACAAAAGTAAGTTGTATGAACATTTATTAATGTTGTCAAATCTCCAAGAGTTGGATAAGAGTTTTCAGATTAGCGCTTCAGAAAAACTACAAGAAGGACAGGAGTGGGAACTATTTCCCAGAGTGCTTAGCAGCATGTTTCTGTGTCCTGTGTTGCACTGTGAGCGAGATGGAAGTGTGTTACATTGATGTGACTCTTGTGTGTTAGCAAAGCTTAAGGTTAATGTCCTCAACGCATTAAATAATGTTGAGTAAAGTTTATTGTAATGTTTAATAAAATTCATTTTCAGATCAGAAACTTTGTTTATGCAATTTGAAATAAGAATTTAAATTATTCTAAAGTAAAATAAATAATTTTCACTTGTCAGTGAAATCAAAAGAGAAATGTGTTCCCTTTAACCAGGTGAGGGGAGTTTTTTTTCTTGCATATTGTGAAACAGTTATTTGGTTTAAATTGCAGTATTAAGTTAAAACTTACAAGTAAAGATTAATGAACTTAAACAATGTTTAGACAACTTGTCTCTTGTTAAATAAACTTCATGAATTTTAATTTATGAATTAAAACCAAAACAACTTTCATGTTGACTTAAATTGCATTTTCAAGGCAGCAGGTGGACTTTCATTTTCAAGTTAAACCACCTTCAAATGTTTTACAGTGCAATACATACAGCCAGAGCTACAATGGCATATTTACCGATTAGTATGGCTGGCCTAGTCAAAGTCCAGACACTAAATTGAATTTAGTCTAAGTAAAAGGTGGTCCTAGAGGGCATAGGAGGGCTGAATACAAATACACTTTTGAGATTTTCATCTGTAAAAGATTTTGAAAGATGTTTCTCTACTTCTTTACCAAAATGTGTTGGTCCATCACATGAAATACGAATAAAGTATTTTAAAAGTTTGTGAATGTGATGTAGCTTACCTTCTTTGGCGTTATCTTCTAGAGAGATAACTGAAACTTCAGATGTTTCATATCTTGAGGTTATATTGTTAAAGGCCTGACAGCTGTAGTTTCCACTCTGATTCTTCTGAACATTGATGAGTTCAAGCTGAGATCCAGAACCAGGCAGAACACTTCCATTAAAGAACCACTCAAAAGTGGCAGGAGGTCTGGAGTCAGCTGAACAAGACAGACGGATGTTCGACCCTTCTGGATAATTTTGAGAAGGTGATTCTAAGTTGACTTTTTCTGGACCATCTGTAATTGTAGGGAGCAATTAATATCAATTCATTCTCTACATCAATGGCATAACCAGCTTTCTTAGTATTGTGTTAGTTTAACAACTTCATCAAGACAAATATTAAAACCATTTGAAAAATAAGTGCATATTCAAAGTTTATTGGATCCCTTGTCATTACTGACATGATTATTGTCCCATATTTAACCATGTTTTATGAATATGATGGTGTTTTACTTAATCTAATTTGAAAGAATGTGTTCCTTATATTTTCCCAAATTATGTAGCAATAAGACAAACAAGAGCTGTTTAAATTCTCCTTTTGATTTCAAATGAGGTTTTCATTTGAATAACTCACAGCTGACAGAGAGGTGTAGTGGATCACTGCTGGCACTGCTGGCAGGATTGGACACATGACAGCTGTATGATCCATCATCATATCGTGTTACATTGTTTATAGTCAGCTTGGATCCTCCATCAGTGATCTGAACTCTGTCACTGGCTGAAACCTCAGAGCTGCTGTTCATCCAGAGGAAGGAGAGAGAAGATCCAGAGGAGGAGCAGGAGAAACTGACAGAGCCACTGAACTCAATCAATTGGGTAACGTCTGGAGTAACTTTTACATTAGAGACTGGTGCTGTGGGAGGAAAACAAACAAACAAACAAACAATAAAAAATCAGTGCTACATGACAAAGTACAAACAAAGAGAAATTTCATCATTGGGGAAAAGGGCAGAGGACACAAACTATGTATTTCTATGTAAAATTCAGTTTTAAAAACATTTTTAAGACAAGTGGCTGAATCTGCCTGGTGACAGTTTTCTTTTCAGAACCAAGCACTATTAGTTTTCAGTCAGGGTCGCAACTACATGTTATTAAGGTGCATGCGAAAACATAAATCGGCACCCCCCGCCCCCCTGAAGGAAGGTACGTTAGGGTGAATAGAGCGTAGAAAACATACGCTCGCTCTACTCCTCCCTCCACCCCGAGACGAAGACACGTGAAAGGTAAAAAACTCGCTACATTTACCCCGTTATGTGCGCGAGGTGAAGGAGTGTAAGGATGCGCGAACACATCGGCCGCCCCCTCCAGATGGAGTTTTGATGCCCCCTATGTTGCAGCGCCCCTATTCGTTGCATGCGCAGCATACCCACTTTTTGCGCCACTGTATTCAGTAAAAGAAAATATGTTTTACTTATTAAAAGTAGTGTAACTCTTATTGGTTAGTGACATTACAACTGTAAAGTAGAGCTACAGTAGCTTTTGATAATAAAAAAAAAAATTCTCAAACCTAAGATGTACGAAAATAACTGAAGATTGAGATGTTTGATATCTTAGGATTTTGCTGTAAAACCCTGACAGATGTGGTTTCCACTCTGACTCATTAGAATACTAATCAGTTTGAGTTCTGATCCAATATCAGACGTCAGGTTTCCATTTAGAAAGCTCAGAAATTCATCAGAAGCTGATGAGTCAGCAGAGCAAATTAGATTTGACCCAGTTTTATGATGTCCATTTGATGGATCCACTTCTATTTGTACACTTCTATTTGGACCATCTGAGCGTAAACATGAAGAATTAAAGTAATGTGAAATAAATGAAAAACTACCGGTAATCAATAATGGAAATATATCTGATTAATTGGGATTCATACAGTATGTTCTATACTCAAAGTAATTACCACAACCTGCTAAATAATGTATAAAAGTTAATATAAAAGAAGAATGGTTATTTTAGTACAAAAAGTTGACAAAACTGTGACATGATGTCACAATATTTTCATTGTATGAATCCCAATAAGATATACTGGGATAATAGCTCCATATCCAATAAAATATATTTCCATGTGTTAATGAAAACACATTAAAGTGAACAGATCTGAAGTGTTTGCATGCATATTTTTAAATATGCAAATATGAGCAAAAATAGAAACTTACAATAAACAGAGATGTCTACTGGATCACTGATGATAGAACTAGCAGGATTGGACACATTGCATCTGTATGATCCCTGGTCATTTCTGGTCACATTGACTATAGTCAGATTGGAGTTTTCTTCATTTGTCTTGATCTGAACTCTGTCACTGGTTGTAACCTCAGAGCTGCCGTTCATCCAGAGGAAGGAGAGAGAAGATCCAGAGGAGGAGCAGGACAGACGAACAGAGCTGGTGAACTCAATCAAGTCTGCACTTGGTGGGGAGACTCTGACATTGGAGACTGGTTCTACTGGTGGAAAGAAAAAATCTAACTTAAAGTGGGATTATATGAACGGGAAAACAACCATCAGGATCCAATTAAAGAATGAAGATTGCTTTTCACAGGTTGAAAAATGTGAGAAGCACAATCCTTAATTAATGTTCAGCATTTGTTTAGAAAGTAAATTTTCTTTATACAAAATAATTTAAATCTATCAACATCAAAACTAATAATTAACTACATATCTGACTTTTAGCTGTATTTCTATGTGACTTTTAATTTGAGGGCAAATAACATGAATGGATGAGGCAGAAGGTCGTTATGAGAACAAACAAAAGTAAATTAGATATTTTAAAACTGAAATGTAGTTAAACTTTGGGGTTTTATATCTACTCACCATATAGTTCCAGTGAGGTGCGTCCTGTATGTTGCGCCAGTCCATCTTGAATGACAACTAAGTATTCTCCACTGTCACTGAGTTTCAGATTCCTGAGTTCCAGAGATCCAGTAGATCTGAAGAGAGTGATCCTGCCTTCATATCCTGGTCCAGTTGTGTTTTCAGTAGTAAGAGATAAAATTATGGGCTCAGGTGTTGAACCAGAATTAAGCTGCCAGTTGACCAGCGTAAATGGTGTCTCTGTTGGATTCAAGCTTGTTGTGAACGTTACTGTTCCTCCAACAGAGGCAATCAGAGGACCATCTGGTAACACACCAGCTCCATCAGATAAACCTGGAGGAAAGATTTTAAATAAAGTAATTTAGTTTAAATTTGTGATAATTTCACAACATACAAAAAATTACACCAACAAATAAAAGGAGTTTTCTTTCTTTTCAGCATGACTGTGTCTCCTCACCACTTCTCCTTATCCTATTTACTCCAGTTATTCTCCAATTTTGCAGTATCTGTAATATTAGTTTTCTCTCCCTGTTTTTCTTTCCCAAAAACAGTACAGCTGGCAAAATGCTTCTTTTTGTCAGTTTCTCCTGTAGTTTTGTCAACACTAAACAGTAGCTCTCTTCTTTCTGGCAGGGGGTCATTAATCAGAAACATCCACTTTTATTAATTTACTGCAATCTGTTTTCTGTAAGCATGCCAGAAAAGTCAAGTAAGTTACAGGTTCATGGTGGCATTTCAAATGTATTTGCATATATTATCTGGAGTTCAAAAGAACAAGGCAGAGAAATGCCATTGTGACAATGGCACAATGGCATTTCTCTGCCAATGTCACAAAAAGTACCAAAAATATTTGGATCTTTCTTTTAACTATCGTCAACAGAGTAACAGCTCAGCTTTCTTCTTTTCCTTCTGATTTTATTGGCGGTTAACAATAAAACCCTATATTCGGCCAAATAATCTAGTTACCTTTAGAAAAAGAAAATTGGTTGTATGTTGGCTGATTTAATCTTCAGATCAGAGCCCTGAACAGGTGAAGTCTTTCTGTCTTCCCCTTGTAATTGACTGAAAAAGAATATTCCTGTTCTGAACATCTGAAGAGAGTGATCCTGCCTTCATATTCTGCTGCTGATGTTATGTGCAGCATATGTACAGCAGCACATGGATGTTAAAATACATTTCATTAATTTATTTTAACAGTCTAAGGGCACTCACACTGTCTCTGGCTGGTTAGAGAATGTTCATGTTCCTGTTGGATGCTTGCTTTCTTAAAACTGAGTGTAGTTTAGATTTGAGTGCCTTATTCTGATTTTTTTATTTTATTTTCTATTCCATCTTGTTTTTCTGCCTAACTCAAGCTTTAGCATACATTTGTATGATATGTAAATCTTCTGGTTTTCTGAAAATCCAAGTACTCTTGCCATTCTGTTTACATGTATTACTTAATGAATGGTTTCATTTAAGATTTATTCAGTGTTACTGCAACATAAAGTAGCAATTCAATAAACAAACTAGCGTCTGTATTTTAAAAACTGAAATCTGAATATTATGCACAGCAACATACATTATTTCAGCCATTATCATCAATAACAGAAAATGGTGTTTACAACAATTCCTCTCATTACAAAACACATCGTCAACACACATTTCTTGAGAGCATTATATTCCCTAAATATGTAAAATTTGTCATCTGATGTATCATATGCTAAAAGCTCACCTGCCAAGGCTCCAAGGATGATTGAATATATTAAGGCTGTTTTCATATTAATCCAAGTATAAAACACAAAAGTTTTAAGTGCAGGAGCGATTTGAGTGGAAAGGTATAAGGAAGTTACACAGCTAAATATCTGAGCTGGTCATTTACCTACATTTATCAATCATTTACAAGTGCTTGTTTGGTTCCCTGCTCCTCTATCAGCATTTTACACAAGAAAAATGTAACTCTTGTATTTGAGGAAAGTTACAAAAAGAATGCTCTTGCAAAATGTTTTGGGGTTTGGCAAATAAACATTATGTTATTGCAACTGAGCTAAACCAATAAAAGTTCAGACAGTAAAATAATTGTTTTTGTTTGTTTTTATTTGGTGTATGCAAATATTCAGCTGTATTAAAGAAACATAAAAATTCAAATGAAATTGTGGGGAAGAAAGATACTTTGAATGAAAAGGAAAACAACTGGTAAATCTATTCCAACCAATTTCAGGTCGGAAATTTTGCAATAAAAATAAAACTCTTAACTGTCTTTTTGATTGTTTGCAGTAACTTCAGTTTTGGTTTGAAGAGAAAAATAGAGAATAATTTTTCTAATCAGAGAGGAATAAATGAATTATTTCTAAAAATGTTCTTCGTTTTTATCGAATATCCATACAGATTTCAGAATTTTGAATAAAAATTCTTACTTCACTAATTCACCACTTTGATTTCTTAGTCATTTAAAATAACTATAATATTTTTAAAATAGGTGTTTTCCAAATTAGAGTTGTTGATGAAGATATATCTTTAATATTTGTTAATAATGTATTCATGATATTTTAGATACAAGCAAAAACAATTTGTTTTACTTTAGTTTATACTCAAATTTCCACTAGTTCTAGTGCAAGTCTCCTTTGAAGCCTGGAAGTTTACGATCCAAAAAAATCAGACAAAATCCAGCAATTTTTGAGGTCTGATTTTTTTCTTTATGTATTTTCATCAAGCATTTAACTCCAGTTCACAGCACGACATGCATTCACACAACAGGAAGGACAGTCTCCCTCCGATCTAAAACCACCTGGTTTTTAAAGGATTGGCTCCTACCAGGACTAATTAAGGGGTGGAGACAACAGTTACATTTCCAAATAGAAAAAAGTCACAATTGTACTAAACTATATTCCCAGAAAACATTTACATAATTACAACTAACACTAACAACTTCAAAACTAAAATAAAATCAATCTGGGTCCAAACAAAATCCAAAAACATCTCCCCTCCCTCTCAAACAATGGATTTTCCCAGTGAGGCTGATTGAAAACACCTTGTCAACACTACTCATGGGCGCTTCCATGGCAACACATGACCAGGTGAACTCAAAGAAAAGAGATAATGATTAACAAAATATTAAATAAAGTCAGTTACTTCCTCCAACAAAAATACATTTACCAAATAAATTAGAATATAGAAGTACAAGAAACAGCACCTGTTAGGGAGGGGGCAAATCCCTCACAAGCCCCAGAATCAGAACCAAACATAGAGAAAAATATAATTAAGTTTTCATGTTCCAGTAATCTGGAACAAACTTCTAGAAAACTGAAAAAAGTCTAAAACTCAGAGTTCTTGTAAATCCAGGCTAATACACTTGCTTAAAGTGTTTGCCTTTGATTAATAACTGGAACATTCATTCCAATATCTACTGAAAATGATTCTTGATTCTTGATGTGTTTAGTGATGGCATTTGAGATCATTTAATGCTAGTTACTTGTTTGCTGTTTTTTGTTCTTAACATTTATGATATGTTAAATACGAAGCTAGGGACAGGGGTATGGGTGTTGTCCCCCCAGAGAGGTGCGAGTACCGTCCCCCTCTCTTAGAAGTGTAAAGGGTGTGGGTTTTAATGTTTTTATCTTTATTTTTTATTCATTCATTAACTTTTATTTTTTATTTTTATTATATTATTATTTTTTTTATCTCTTTCTCTTTCTTACTGTTTATTCAATGTTAAATGACTCTGTGTTTCTGTTTTTAATTATGTAAAGCTTTTTGAAATGCCTTGCTGCTGAAATGTGCTGTACAAATAAAATTTGATTGATTGACTGATTAAGTTTTTATCATGTAAGGCACTTTTAACTGTCTTGTGGCTAAAATATATGATTAACTGGATTGTAACAGACTGTATTTAAAGCTTAAAATTCTTTCATTAAATATATGTTTTGTTGATAGTGGAACTATATGGTGAGTAAATGTTGAAAACTAACAATATATTAATAATGTAATCCTAAATTATTAATACAGATTAAAAATTATTTAAATATATATTTAGTATAAATTTTTTATAAACATTGAAAAAGAGTTTATCTGAGTTTTGAAAATATTTATCTGAAATAGTTCAACGGGCAAAAATGCACAGTGGTGATTTAATAAATATTATTTCAGATTTTGTTACGGAACACAAGGAATCATGTCTTTCATTATTTCACACTATGACTTCAAAGAGATTCAAAGATTCAGATACCAGCCTTTTTGGAGCATTACCAAATATTTCATATTTAGAATGAACTATTTGGAGATTTTCTTTGTCAGTCCACACTGACAAATTTGTTTCAGTGTAGTTTTAAAGTTACCTTACTCTTAAAAACGTGTTCATGTGTTTTTTTTTAATGTAAAATATTAATAAGACTAAAATAAAGGGACAATATAACCTTATGGAATAATGTTCTAGACAGTTACTAAAAACTCAAATTACATTTCATATATAACAAATTATTACAGCCTTAAAACCTGACCAAAGCACACTGAGAAAACTCAGAATTTGTACTTGTTAAATGTACTGAATAAGTTGTAAGCCCAATCTGATCATTATTGAATTTACATCTTCTTTTACCCCTTTGAAGTAGCATAATTTATAGAATATACTGTACCCATCTTTTTAGGTCATACAAAAATGTATTCACCACAGGAGGGAGCCCTCCAGCAATTTTTTAACTCAAGTGAGCCGTGCTGTTGATTCTCATTTCCGTGATAACACCAGTAAGTAGTCACTGATGTTCTTTGCACTGCTTTTTTCAAGCTTCAGTTCGAGTGCTGAGCTGTTCTCACAGTATCACCTCCAAATTTAAATCAACCACTATGCTACGGCTGTTTTTTATAGTTTCTGTGATTTTTAAAGGTAAGATTCTCATATCGGTGAAATGTTTTTGAAATAAATTAAATCCTCAATCAATTTCTTTATAACCAATAAACCCTAACCTTAACCTTAAAAATATCAAAACAGTAACAGAGCTCCACATTACTAAAATTTACCACCAGGATTGACTTTTTTAGGCGTTTTATAGTAACCGTAAACTCTTATCCCGATTTGCTATTTGACTTTTTAAGCCGTTTTTAATACCATATTAAATTTGTAACTGTCTTCCAGGTTTATCTGATGGAGCTGGAGTGTTACCAGATGGTCCTCTGATTGCCTCTGTTGGAGGAGCAATAACGTTCACAACAAACTTGACTTCAACAGAGACACCATTTGAGTTGGTCACCTGGCAGCTTATTTCTGGTTCAACACCTAAGTTCATAATTTCCTCTCATACTACTGTAAACACAACTGGACCAGAATATGAAGGCAGGATCACTCTCTTCAGATCTACTGGATCTCTGGAACTCAGGAATCTGAAACTCAGTGACAGTGGAGAATACATAGTTACCATTCAAGATGGAATGGACAACCCGACAGGACGCACCACACTGGATGTATATGGTGAGTAAATGTTGAAAACTAACAATATATTAACTTGTTCCAGTCTTCAAAATTTCAGTGCAACTTACTTTATTTTTTCACCGTTATTTGTCTTTCTCACCTCCATCCATCTTATATGGCCTTTTAAGCAGAAATGAGCTCTCTGTCATTTCTGTACTATTTTTGCACAGAAATGTACAAATTTTGTACTATTTTAAATTTATTTTATGACAACAAGAATTACAAAATTTACAAGGATGGTCTACTACATTGTTTATTTAAAAACCGATTTCCTTCAGAGCATTTAAAATGACATTGGTTAAAATGTAAAAGAAAGAACCCGAGAAAGAACTGTAGAAATTAAACATTATATCACAGATTCATGCAAATTAGAACTGATTTAAAAGCTAGTAGTATTTCTAGCAATCCAGGGTGAAAAAGATCAAATTTGACCAAGTCTTCTGAGGAATAAGGTTTTATTCGGCATGAACAAGACGCAAATTCATACCTTTTAAATATTTCATCACTTCTCCATGTGAAGAGTTGTACTGAATTAGTTCATGAATACCAAAATTATTGTCCGTTGTGTTTTATGACAACAGCATTTTTGTTTCCTCCAACAGAACCAGTTTCCAATGTCAGAGTTTCCACACTGAATACAGACTTGATTGAGTTCAACAGCTCCATCAATCTGTCCTGCTCCTCCTCTGGACGTTCTCTCTCCTTCATCTGGATGAAAAACAACTCTGAGGTCACAACCAATGACAGAGTTCAGATCACTACAAATGGAGAAAACTCCAATCTGACTATAGTCAATGTGACCCGAAATGACCAGGGATCATACAGCTGCAATGTGTCCAATCCTGTCAGTTCAGTCATCAGTGCTCCAGTAAACATCTCTGTTTATTGTAAGTTATTCATCTACTTGATTACCATATGTTTAAATGTGCTGCAGCCATAAGAGATCAAATTACCACCACACATTACTGAAGGGTCACATCAATATTTTTTAAAGTTTTATCTAGAAACTTAGTTAATACTTAATTTGACAGTCTAATATAATTATTTTAAGATTTGAATCTGAACAAACAAAATATATGTAGTTTCTTATTGTTATTTGAAATTACATTTTCTTTATATTTTTGCTGATTTTAGTATCAGATGGTCCAAAGAATGCCTAGATAAAAGCGGATCCATCTAAGGAACATCAAAAGAATTCATAATTATCTTAACATAATAATGTATAAAAGGACTAAAATGTCAACACTGCAACCCATACTGTAGAAGGATTTGAAGCATGTAGCTAAAATTCACCCTTTCATCATATATACTAGGGGCAGCAAAGTATGTTGCAGATTTAAAGACAATCTTTCTGTGGGCAATACACTTATAGCTAAAATCTGTTCACTTCTTAAGCGCAAAGCATTGAAGCTCTATAGATTTAGTGACACTTTTTAATGCTGAATAAATAGCTTTGCAAGGTAAAGAAGTAGTGATATGTTGAAGTCATAAAGATGATACAGCCAAGTTCTTTTAATGCTAAAGAAGAGACCAGAGGTAAACTCTTAATAAAACCCTTCTTGTAGAGATTAAAATATTAAATAATGTTTTTCTTCCATGCAGCTGGATAGAGTACTCATTTTTGGGGTACATGTGTTAATAAACTCAAAGCAGAAAATAAGACTAAAAGGTTGCCAGAAGATGAAATCTAATCAGATCTGAATTTGATATTGTGGAAGGCAGGATGAGTTGGAAAGCTAAACAATGACATGTTATCTTCTTGAGAATGAGGAAGTGAATGATGAGTCCCACAGGTAACTTTCCCCACAACCTGCAGTGCGAAGAGACAACACCAAAAATTTAAAGTGCAGAGATATGGAAATATTTTCTGAAGGCAGCAGAGGAAAAAAATCAGATAGGATGATGGCTATCACTTCAGACCAAGCTCAATGTAAAGGCTACCTTTATGGCTAACTTCATACTTATTTAATTCTCATTTTCTTTCTGGTTCATGCACTTCAGGGTTGTTAGAAGCTGACAGTTTCATTCAGCCTTTTAGAAGCTTCACTGCTGTGTGATCTTAGACCAGGGATGGGCAACTCCAGGCCTCGAGGGCCGGTCTCCTGCAAGTTTTAGGTGCATCTCTACTTCAACACACCTGAGTCAAATAATGAGGTCGTTAGTAGGACTCTGGAGAACCTGGCTACATTTAGGAGGTGATTCAGCTGTTGGATTCAAGCGTTTTGGACCAGGGAGACATCTAAGAGTTGCAGGACACCGGCCCTCAAGGATCAGGATTGCCCACCCCTGCCTTAGACTCAATACCTTTATTTAAAAATAATTAATATTTCAGATATTGTAGTAGTTATTTAAAGTAGACAGTCCATTTTCTTGCCTACCATACAACATCATGGAGGAATGTTTTTCAAAGACATAAATTTTTGTAAAAGCTCAAAAATGTACGATCTAAGGGGCCTTGACAACTAATTTCTCTTTATATCCATATTTTATTGGACTAAATTTGTTGGACTAAAATTAAACTAAAATAAAAATGACTTTAGATGAGTAAAATGTGTAATACAACTAAATAGCCTTTTAGTAAGGTTATTAAAAGACAGAAGCTTTAAACACATATTGATACTAACAAAATACTAAAAACGGTTTGATGTAGTTGCTGTGAAGGTCTGACCAAAAGAAAAGTCATCACAAACAAGGTCACTCACTAATATTTCTTATTAGTGAGTGATTAGCTTTGATTAAAGCACATTTTTGCTATGGCATTTTTTCAATAAGCTTCCACAATATCACAAGATTTATTTCCATCCAGTGTTGCATCAGTTTTTCATCGAGATCTTGTTTTGATGAAGGGAGAGTATGATCACTGCTCAAAACCTTCTGACCCAGAGTGAGAGACAGTTCAAAGGTTCAAGTGGAGGTGTTTTGAGTTAAACTGATTAGGGTGTGAGACCACGGGTTTCCAATAATTATTGTTTTCAAAGTGTTGTAGTTTCCTGATATACTGAATTCTGTTTTTCTTTTTATCCGTAAGCCACAATCATCAAAATGACAAGAAACAAAGGCTTGAAATATATCACTTCATGACCAGTGATTCCATATGATATGAGTTTCACATTCTGGGATTACTGTAAAGAAAAATTGCAGTTTTATGGATTATTCCATTTTGTTATTAATTTACTAGTGTACCCTTCTAAATACTTAGTGTATCTAACACTGAAATCAACTTTTCTTGCTGATAAATTAAGTATGTGTTAGGATTCTATCTTTATGTTTTTGTGCAAATTTTGACATTTTCATGACAATTTGTTAAGTTCTGCAATAGTTTACCTAAAACCATCTCAGTACTGGTCACCTTTAGTTGAATGATGTTTAGGCAGTTGAATTTTCCTATTGGTTGGAGAGATACAGTTTTGTACAACTTTGTCACTCAGCCTTGGTTCGGACACAAATCATTTCATTATGATTTCACTCAGAGACGCAGCAGGTCCAACTGATGGCAAGTCAGGAGTTGAAATACCATGGCAAAAATTGATTGATAGCATTACTCAGCTTTAAAATGTGTGATTTATTTGCATTGTGGACATGGAGTGGAAAATATTTCCTCTGCTCTGACTACTGGCTAAGGTACGGTGTTGAACAAATGACTGTCAGACTGACTGCAGTACTTAGGAAGTGGGAGAGACTCACAGCTCGCTGCTTGCTTTAGGATTGACAGGCTGCAGAGCGTTGTTGGCATAAGTGACCGGCTTTTTTCTGTGTTGTTTTCTCATGTGATCGGACACTGGGCCAATCATGTGGTGTCAGACTGATCAGAATCAGGTGTTAGATCCCTATCAGGGATCAGGGATCGGATATATGTGTAGTTTCTTTAAACACAAATGGGAATAATAACAGTATGTACCATCATGTGGTGGTACATAGTAAGATTTTTTTGAAACAACGCATGTATAGAACTTTGCATGAGTGACAGCCGTAAAACAAAGCAGAACTCTGCAACATCTGGAACTCGAGCACTGTTGCCAACTTAGTGACGTTGTAGCTACATCTTCAGATCCAATTAGCGACTTTTTTCCCCCAAAAAAATGACTAGCGACAACTCTAGCTACTTTTTCTGGTTTATTGGAGACTTTGGTGTCAAAACAGGAAAACACTGATAGTACTTTAGTTACAGTGAGCAGTGAGAGGTGTCTTGAATTCTATCACCACCTCCAAAAATAGCCTGCAGTGGAGCAGAGAGGAGACCCACTCCATTCAGTTTCCAATTTGCAATAGAATCACACATGCGCAAAGCTCCCGGTGATCCCGCTCTAGATAAAATATAAACATATATTTGATATAAATATATTTAAATATAGTTTGACATTTTGCCCAATGTTTTTTTAAACAGAAACTGTCACACCAAAAAAAAGAAAAGAAAGAAAAAGAAGAAAACTGCATTTAATGTACACAGCCTGAGTGTTTAATTAAATGATACATAAGGTAGATCAAATAAAAAATAAGGGACATCATAGATCTTTTAACATCAGCTGTTATGTGTGCAATCCTGCCAGCAGTGATCCACTACACCTCACTGTTAGCTGTGAGTTTTTCACCACTATAATAACCTTCTTTTGAAATGAAAACAATAGCATATTGGAGCTTAATAGATGTTGTTTGTTGATATTTCCACATAATTTAGGAAAATATAAGAAACACATTTATTAGAAATCAGATCAAGTAAAACACACCATCATATTTATAAAACATTATCAGTTAATCAGGTCAGTAATGACATTGGTTGCACAATACATTTTTAATATGTACTTCATTTTCACATTTGTAATATTTGGCTTAATGATGCTGATTAAACACTACACTAAGAAAACTTAATGTGTACAATTAATTCATATTAATTGTTCTCTATTATTACAGATGGCCCAGAGAAAACCAACTTAAGGTCACCTTCTCAAAAATATCCAGAAGGGTCAAACATCCACCTGTCTTGTTCAGCTGACTCCAGACCTAATGCCAGTTTTAATTGGTTCTTTAATGGAAATGATCTGCCTCATTCTGAATCTCAGCGCAAACTCCTCAATGTTCAGAAAAATCAAAGTGGAAACTACAGCTGTCAGGCCTTTAACAGCAGAACCTCAAAATATGAAATATCTCAAATTTCAGTTATCTATATAGAGGACATCTCTACAGAAGGTAAGCTACATCACACTCACAAACTTCAAAAATATTTTATTTGTATTTTATGTGACATACAAACAACAGTAGCACATTTTTGATGAAGAGAAACAGCTTTCAAAATCGTTTACAGATGAAAGTCTAAAAAGTGTATTTGTATTTAGCCCCCATGCCCTGTAGGACCACATTTTACTCAGAGTAAATTGAATTTAGGTTCTGGACTTTGACTAGGCCATTCTAATAAGTGACTATGCTTTCATCGGAATGTTTACATTGTAGCTCTGGCTGCATGTTGAGAGTTGTTGTCCTGATGGAAGCTCCTCCTGAGTGGCAAGTCTCTTTTGCTACATTTAGGAGGTTTTTTCCAGGATTGTCTTGAATTGAGTTCTTTCCATCTAACCATCAACTCTGACAGGGTCCTTGTCTATTTAGAAGAAAATTATCCCAACAGTGCAAGTCTATAACAGTCTCTAACAGTTTCTTGCCATTCCAATCTCTATTGGAATGGCAAGAAATTTTTTATTTTAATCTAATCTGAAATGGTAAACAAAATTAATTCATCAAGAGCATTTCCAGTCATACTTACTTATCGAAGTGCTTTACACAACAGACAAATTCACCCATTAGCACTCACAAACCTGCAGACATTATACGCTGATACGGAGATCGGTAGGAAACTAAAAAGGGACATTTATTCCATACAGTTTAAGTTACAGTTTCTTATGTGAGGGTTTGGTTCAATGGTAGAGATGTTAGATGATGTCTACGATACAACCACAGTTTCTGTGTATCTCCACCACTAACCCATCTCCTGAAAGCGTTACCAAAACTGTCCCTTCTGATAGGTTTGATTGTACTAATTATTTCAGTGGTTCTATTCATGATCTCCAGTTCTTTGTCTATGTTAGTCTACAGTAGAAGAGATCAGTGTTGTGGTCAAGACCACCTAACCCAAGACAAAGACAAGACCAAGTCCAGAGTGTTTCGAGGCCGAGACAAAACCAAGACTTTTAGGGTCCGAGACCAAGTCAAGACCAAAACCGAGAAAAGTCGAGACCGAGTCAAGACCAAGACCAGCGCCCCACGCTATATGACACAATAAAATGTGAAATATGATCAAAATTGCTTCTCAAACTGATCTGAAAGATCCGTACTCCCATAAAAAGACCTAGATATTAAATACTTGATAAATTTTACCAATATTAAAAGCAGAACAAACTTTTTGCTCTGCTTTGCTTCCATCTCTGTGCTACAATCCGCGGTGGTCTGGTGCCATCCCTAAAAAGATAATGCCCTGGGCATTTGCCTATATTGCTCATGTCAAAAACCACCACTCTCTGTACCATTTAACATAGCAATTGAGGCAATGCCCAGATGGCAAATAACGCTCAACTATGAACACTGACCAAGGAGCAACAAGCAAGAAGTAACCAAACAGAAGGCGCTCATCGTGACTGTTCTCACCCTCTCTCCCAGTACATGAAGCCAGGTAGTCTGACACCATGGCACACATTACAGCTGCCACTTTGAACAAAAGCAATCAAAGAGCAATGTGCATGCTCTACGTACTCTTTTGTTCTTGTGTTTTATTTATTTGTTAATTAAAAAATATCAATGTACATAATTAAATAAAATAATGATAGGTACTGCAGTGTATGCAGAGCATTACAAGAACAAAGAAGAGTGTTCTGTCAGGTCAGCATATGCTTGTCAGATCGTCATACGCTTAGAACAAACTCACGGCTATATCTGTCAGACACATCATTACCATATCATTTTATTTAATTAGCAACATAGAATCATGCCATAGATCATCATACACTTTATTAACACTTGTATGGCATCCTGACTTAGCAGTTAAGTAGGTTAATGAATTTTACACAGGCGTGTGTTGTAGTTGAATGCAGCTGCAGCCAGACCTTGCTCTAAATACACTTTGAAACCACGACAACACATGTATATCTATATAGTTATCATTGAAAACAATTTAATGACTTATTTTCGCCAGAACTTGCTGCGTATGGTGAACTGACAACTCCTCTGACTGTCGGACTTCTTAATGCGCATGCGCAGGCATACTAACTGCATGTATGCTATTCTGACAGCGTACGGTAATCTGATAGAACAACGGTGTTCTGTTAGATCAGCATACGTTGTCAGATAGTCATACGCTTAACTCAGACATGTATACCCTGTCATTACCATATGATTTTATTTAATCAGCAACATAGAATCATGACGTAGATCATCATACACTGTTATTAACAGCTGTATGGCACCCTAACTTAGCGGTTAAGTAGGTTAATGAGTTTTACATGGGCGTGTGTTGTAGTTGACTGCAGCTGCAGCTAGATTCTGTTTTAAATACACTTTGAAACCATGACAATGCATGCATTGCATCTATCTACTTATCATATTATATCATATTATAAACAATTTAATGACTTATTTTCGTCATAACTTGTTGCCTCTGCTGAACTGACAACTCCACTGACAGTCAGACTTCTTAATGCGCATGCGCGGGCATGCTACTCACTGCATGTATGCTATCCTGACAGCGTATGGCTATCTGATAGAACAACGGCTCTCAGCGACACTCCAGTCCTATCTAATAAGTAAAGAGATGAGCAGATTAATCGTACTGTTCCTGAATGTCACAACACTATATTGCAGACTTTTGGACACAGCGTTGTCCCATATATGCGACAAGTCAGTCAACTTTTTTCGTCACAAATAACGTGTCTCTGTACAGTTAGCTTTGCTAACATCACGTTAACGGAGCTTACCTTCTTTGAGCTACTTTTCTAAGCAACGAAAATAGTTAAACGTTGTCTCCACCGTGTGTGAAAGCGAAGCATTGCTGAGTTAGCTGTGGCCATAGGATTTCTTATGATTTACGCAGCACTATTCCATTACTGACGATTAGACAGACATCTTCTGCCGCTCAGAGAAAACAACTGCTCATGTCTCAGAGTGCCGCGTGTGAGTGAAAGGTGGGGAGGGGAGTAACAGGAATACGTTATTGGTTGGATTTTAATCGGTGCGTTTTGCATCCACTGAAAACAAAGAAGTTAACAAATAAAGTGGACAGTATGCTGTACTTTTAGTGATATTTTCACAGTTGCGGTCTTGACTGGTCTCGAAATAAAATGCCGAATCCTCAGCGCCCGAGACTGAGACAAGACCGAGACCATCAAAAAATGGTCTCGAGACCAAGATTGATCTCGAGTACTACAACACTGGAAGAGATTCTGAATCATTGTCTTAATTAGTAAAGATATTTGTTTTCCCAGAACCACTCCTGTTTGTTTCCTACTGCTTGCTTTTGTGAAAGCATTGTGTAACTTGACAGTTTTGCATTCTAAACATGTTTTTCTTTTTTGTTGCTTTTTAGGAAGCATTCACCCTGGAGCCATTGCAGGAATTGTAATTGGCTGTGTAGTATGCATTTCTTTAATTGTCCTTGGAGTGTACTTCATACTTAAAAAAAAGTAAGCAGGAAAAAAACCCTCTGAAAATAAAACACAACCTTCTATAATTACTAATAATTTACAGTTAAGATAGGCTTAGATTATTCCTTAAAAATGTGCTTTCTATATTTTGTCAGTGCACTGCTTCTGTTTTGTAGTTATAATCTTGGATTTGACTGTTTTTACTGTTGTCTGTTTCTTATTAAAGAATTAAAGATAATTATAAGTGTTAAACAATATTCATTCAGTGATTGCAATTGCATTATTTCATATATAATTGAAAATTATTATAAGAAACAGGATAGGACAATAGTGTATGGTGAATATTTATAAGTATTTTTTCTACTTTATTCTATTTTCATAATTTATTTTTGTCTCAACAGAAAACAGGGGACAACCTCAAACAGAAATATTTCAACAGGTAGGTGTGTAAAGGTTGTGCATGTATGTTTATTAATTCAGCATTTGTTGATTTACTTTAATTTATCCTTATTTCATAGATGGGAATAGACAAGCTAATGCTGCAAACAACAATGAGGTAAAAATTATCAATGCTATTAAATTTTCATAGTAAGATTATTCTTATGGTTATGGTTGCCATGATAAATTTAAAATCTTTGAGCATACCTGTAAGAACATACTCTGTCAAAATAAAAGCAGTTTTTCTTAAAAAAATATGTAAAAAACTTTTTTGATCAAAAATACAATGAATGACAACTCTCAATGAAACTCATGTTTGGATTTAGATTTTTTGTCTTTTCTGCATCATAGCATGTTGTTTTAATGATATGCAGAAATAGTCACAGTCTGAAGAAGCAGTGAAAGTCGGGGAAAATTACCCTTCGTGTTTCTATATTTAGAAAGTTTAGAAAATCTGCACTTTTCAGTGTAATTCAATTCAGTTTATTTCACAACAAATGTCTCATGTCACATTACAAATATTTTCAATTCAGTCACACATGCTTCCCAATTGATCCTAGTGATGACACAATACAGCAAGGTCAATTAATTATTCAAAGTAGTTTTAAAAAAAATATTTCTAAGGAAACCAGCAGATTTCTTCAAGTCATTGACTTGCTGCATTTACTTGCAGCAACAGCACGTTTGCTGGTGAAAAGTTGTTTAATAACTGCAGTCACTGCTTCCATTATAGCTTACATTAGTAATTAATGAGATATTTTTCTAAATTTACTTAAAAAAATATCCACTTGATATTTAATTTGGTGCTTTTGTCAATGATTTTTGTTGTGCTTTTGAACAATAACAATAAAAAAACATTTTGATTCTGAGGTTGCATGATTAAGGATGGTCTAGGAAGAGTGTCAGAGATTTCAAACAGGACATGAAACTCTCTCCTTCACACAACTGACATGCACACAACATACAACATGCTCAAAATATTATTACATTTTACAATAGTTAAACATTTGTATAAACATTCTTTAGAGCAAAGCAAAACAAGCCACAGTTTTTTCATGAAATGGAAACAATATTTTTTTTGCTGATGTAGTACGAGAGCTGCAACATTTTATCAAGGCTCAAGTCAGACTTTTTACTGAAGTTTGTTATATTTTCCCATATGCAAAATTATGAGCAACTGTACACTTTAACACCAAACAAACAAACCTTGAGACATTTGAATTAACCTACTAAAGCACCAGTTTTAATTGTTAACCTCAAGGAAAAAAAATAAAGAAATTTAAACACAGAAGGATGGCCTGACAATGAAACCTAATGATTCTTGAGGTGACATTGAACAGAAGGGTAAAGTACATTAATATGTTGTTGTCTGGACTCGGTGTGTTGTGAATGTTGTTGTTTCAGCTTAAAACTGGAAGTTCCCTTTGAGGATGACAGTGAAAATATGTGTCCGTAGTTATTTCACCATACACACACCAGATGAGTAGGGGGGATAAAATAGAAATCTTTTTCAACACTCATAGCTGGCATTCTAAGAGTAAAACACTGTTTTTAATATGGTTATTTTAATAGTGTATGTAGGAAATATGTAACAAATTGATGTTCAAAATATTCTAGGTTATTTTTTATAGAAAGAATAACAGATATTTATATCTGTCTGGTAGCTGGGACTTTATCACCACACAAAATGTTGGACATTGAATCAAGAAAAAGAAAATGTAGCTCAAAACATCTGTGGTGTATTTCATTTGATGCTTGTTTGAGGAATATTGTCTGTTATATGTTATGCAGCCATGGCTAGTTTTTCATATGCAACAATGGTGATTTTTCTTTTTTTTTTCTCCTTTTTTAATTTTTTACCAGGAAGTGAACTACGCAGATGTTAAGTTTTCGAAGAAAAATGTGCAAGCCCAATGGGAATCAGATCACCCTTCACCAACCTACGCTGACATCAGGATGAACAGAAATTAAAGCACTCTGCAGCTGAAACCAAACAGGCTGGCTGCCTGGCTTTAACCAACTTCTGCTAAAACTTGACGCTTTGTTAAGCAAAAACCAATGACGACAGAGCTGCCAGAGCTGGCTCATGACATTGTTGCTTTGCTTTAGCAAATTTAAGCATAGTTTACTTCTCTCTGGCACCTTATCATTTAATGATTAACCATAATGAAAGTTAGAGAATTTATTTATATCAGTGCAAAATAAGACATCTACTGTAAAAGTTGCAGTTTTCTCATAATAGTGTCTGCAGACACTTCCTACTTTATCTTTGAACAACACAAAATGAGTGTGTTGTTCATTAATTTCAATGCTGTAATGATAAATTAACAAGATACATTGATATGAAATAGAAATTAAGAGAATATTTGTATTGATGAATCTATTATATCTATGTAAGACTTAAGCTTTTTGTAGGGACATACTACACATATCAGGATAAAAGGTCGATCATCCATCCATCCATTTTCTGAACACCCTTGTCCCTCAGTGGGGTCGGGAGGGGTGCTGGTGCCTATCTCCAGCTAACGTTCCGGGCGAGAGGCGGGGTACACCCTGGACAGGTCGACAGTCTGTCGCAGGGCAAAAGGTCGATCAGACATGTGTAAAAGGAAAAAAATGGACTGTAAAGAAAAGATTGCTGCTCACTTTGAATTTACTCTAGTCATAAAATCAAAAGACGGAAATGGTCAGGCTTCTAACTTCTGGAATGCAACAGCACACAAAAACATTGTGGTTTGGTAGGAATTTAGGTTTTAAAATTATGATCCAGTTGTTCGATTTCAGTAGGTTTCTTTCAAGGTAAATAAGCAGATCATTATTTATGTCAGGAGTAAACAAAGAATCATTCTAAATTTCTGAAATCAATTTGAATTTATCATGTTCTAAAACTTAAAGTGATAGTTGTTCTTTTAATGGAAAAAGTAAAATAAGCAGGCGTAGCCAGTGTATGAATAGAAAATAGTCAGTGCTGATGTTTAAACATTTTAAATAATACTTTGCCCATATTTAAGAGTAAAACATGTTAAAATCACCTGGTAGTTGTTTTGATATTTTGACAGTCTAACCCAGCTGTACCTGAACACATCTTGCATTTAGTGACAAGTAGGAGTCCTCTTTGTTTTGGTGTCATGTTTTAAAGTTGCGCTCTTACTTCCACACATAAACATCCTCCATGTATTCAGGTAAAAAAAAAAACTGATAAAATGTTGTATTAATTCGTCCAGGTGTTTACCGTTACACCCCTAGTAAATCCGAAAGTCTAAATTGGAAATCTTATGCATTACTGATCCAGTCAGGTTTTTGTAATTTAGTTGTCTTTTCTTGATGTAGAAGTGCATCCTTTATTGTCTAAACCAGTGTTTCCCAACCCTGGTCCTCAAGGCTCACTGCCCTGCATGTTTTAGGTGTTTCCTTGCTTCAGCACAGGTGATTTAAATTAGGAGGTGTTTGCTGAACTGCAATCAGCAGAATAAGGTGTATTAAACAGGGAAATTTCTAAAACATGCAGGGCAGTGTGCCTTGAGGACCAGGGTTGGGAAACACTGGTCTAAACAACATTGAATTGACTGTAAATAGCAAAATTTAGGCAAATGTGATAAATACAGCCAAAGGTATGATCATATTTTATCTTGGTGATATTATTTTTATACTATACTAACATGGAAGTACTGAAGTAACAAATTAATTGTAGAAAAGAAAAATCATTTTCTAGGTTTGACTTTTAAACCAATGGATAATCACCTCAAAGAAAACACAAATAAATATATATTATTGTTTCCAATTATTGAAAATGTAAGACAGAAAAATCATGGTTTTAGAATTCTCTCATATTTCTCCTAATATATGTTGTGTGTTTACTATTATTTCTGTTTTTATTATTGGGTGAACAACAGGGTATTTAAGGAAATGATTAATATTTTTCCCCCTAAATAAGCATTTTCAAACATCTATTGAAGTACTGGATTAGGCCTTCATTGCTTGTAAGGAACAGACTTGATAGATGATAGTTTGTAGTTTGTCTTGTTGGTGAATTGAACTTTTGAAAGCCTGCACTTCAACCCTCTTTACAATTTGTTGAATATCCATGCCATATCAACTTGAAAAGAAGAAGAGAGGCCAATTATCCATCTATTACTATACCAGAAACTCATTGATGACTGCAGGTTTATATTCAACCAAAATAATTGAGACGTGTGTATATTTGAGTATGTATGTATAATCCTGTTGCTGTAAATATTGTAGAAAAAGCTACAATAAATTCTAACTTTTGCATCTAACTTTTGTTAGTTTTTTTTCATCATCATATGTTGATGAACAACATCATATGTTCACACAAATCATTAAAAGCCCAAGAGATAGACCATAATAAGTCGATGTGAGTTTCACCCGAGAACCTTATATTACTAAGCTGGTATTTGTTAAAATTATTTTTTCCTTATTCTGCATTAAGTAAAATTAGGGTTGACAAATAAAATCTGACTTTGGCTTTGGACTTGACATATAAGTGTTACAAAATAGCAGAAACAGAAATCTTTAATGGGGAAAATACTTTTTCACATCACTGTACACACTGAGGTGTCCTGCCTTAAATTTCACACTCCTAACATAGGTGGTTGTAGCAGGAAAAAGAGGTGAGGCCACTGAAAGATAAGAGGGTCAATTGTTTCAGTAAGCACCAAAACAACAGACTGGATGTCAAAGAAAATAGTATTTAAGGTATCTACATAAATAACATCAGACAACAAGTTTCCCAAAAGAAAAGGGAAAAACATTCTTTTTACGGTCAAATGAATTAAAATGATTTGCAACATTTAATTTCCCTTTGGGATCAATCAAATATTTTGATATGTATTGAATTTGAATGAGCACCAACAGACCTCTGGCCTCCTCCACTTCTACCTGTAATGTTCACATGGACATAATAGGAAAGCTCCCCACTGTGAAGGTAATGGTGATCAAATGGTTTTGTGTTTGAAAACCAAAGGGACAGAATCTGACAAGAGCAGGTCAGACTGAGGCAGATAATACATGCAGTCATAGTTCCCTTGAAGTTTATTTATAGCCAAGAAATTCAAATTTAAGTTTACTTGTGTTTAGTAGGTAAACCAGTTTTCACAGTGCCTGTCACTGACGTCAGCAGGCAGGACATTTCCATGTTTTTACTTATCAGCAATAAGCTGTTATACTTTCACTATGATTCAGCTGTTTGCTTCAGCACAGTGTTTCTCATTGTTCTCTTTGACTTCAGTACTCAGGTAAAACTCAGATCTTCAGTTTTTCTTGTGCATTACCTATTTTAAATTCAGTAAAACTGTCAGAATAAGATCATAGTTACTCCAAAATGAAATGTTATTTATACCATTTTTATAGTTTTTTTTTTTTTTTTTTTGAAGACATAGAGAGTTGTAGATACTAATATATCCTATATCTGTTCACTTAAGTATTACATTGATCCATGATGGTTGGGTGAGAAAATCTTCTATAACTAAAATTTGTAGCATCATAAATGGCCTGTACCTGTATTGTGTTTATCTAGTCAAAAGTACTGCAAAGTTCTTTCCTCTACCTTCAGTCATTTACCTATAAATATAAGGTTTTACCTTGTAGCCACAGCTGCTCTGAAGCAGTATAACAGAAATGAGTCTGCCATGCTCTGGCACCACAGGGCCCTCTGACCACCAGGTTGAAGTGTCTTACTCAAGGACACAATAACTGAAACTGACAGCCTCAAACTGGTTACAGGATTAACTCCTGCCAGTTTTTCCATAAATTAAGCAATAAAGCAGTAATGTTCTGCAGTTCCACTTGATTCACACAAAAATACAGGTCAAAATGTTGCACTTTGATAATTTGATCAAAGTGCAAAGCTGTTCCACAGAGAATGCAGAAACTGTAATCTGGTTTATACAGCTCTATCAGGTGTTGCTCTGATCAGATAAAACTTTGCCTAAATGTCCAAAGTACACACTGAAACTCAACACTGAAAGTAAGTGGGACAAACACTCATTTGGGTTATGAACTTAAAGTAAGATTTGACATTTAGAGACTTGGAGTACAGAAATACATGGTAGCATCTGCTCTATATGCTCTATATTAAACATTTGTTTTGAGACGGGTAGATTATTGTGAAACTCTTTGTTTCATACAAGAATGTTCTCTGTTGATACTATTTAAATATAGGTGTTTAAGGCCATCATATTTTTTTCTAAGTACATGGAATGAATTGAAAAGAATGACTGGTTCACTGTTCCCCAAAAATAATTTCAGATATTAAATTGATATCTTCACTGGTTTGTAATTTTAGTGGGTTTGTTGAGGAAGTGCTGATAATGTTGTCACTTAACAGTAAGGCTTGCTACTCCACAGAATTATAAGATATTTATATAAAGNAGAGAGTTGTAGATACTAATATACCCTATATCTGTTCACTTAAGTATTACATTGATTCATGATGGTTGGGTGAGAAAATCTCCTATATAACTAAAATTTGTAGCATCATAAATGGCCTGTACCTGTATTGTGCTTTATCTAGTCAAAAGTTCTGCAAAGTTCTTTCCACTACCTTCAGTCATTTACCTATAAATATAAGGTTTTACCTTGTAGCCACAGCTGCTCTGAAGCAGTATAACAGAAATGATTCTGCCATGCTCTGGCACCACAGGGCCCTCAGACCACCAGGTTGAAGTGTCTTACTCAAGGACACAATAACTGAGACTGACAGCTTCAAACTGCTTACAGGATGAACTCCTGCCAGTTTTTCCATAAATTAAGCAATAATGCAGTAATGTTCTGCAGTTCCACTTGATTCACACAAAAACACAGGTCAAAATGTTGCACTTTGATAATTCGATTAAAGTGCAAAGCTGTTCCACAGAGAATGTGGAAACTGTAATCCGGTTTATACAGCTCTATCAGGTGTTGCTCTGATCAGATAAAACTGATCTTCCTCTGACTAAATGTCCAAAGTACACACTGAAGCACAACACTGAAAATAAGTGGGACAAACACTCATTTGGGTTATGAATTTAAAGTAAGATTTGACATTTATAGACTTGGAGTACAGAAATACACAGTAGCATCTGCTCTATATGCTCTATATTGAACATTTACTTTGAGACAAGGGTAGATTATTGTGAAACTCTGTGTTTCATACAAGAATGTTTTCTGTTGATACTATTTAAATATAGGTGTTTAAAGCCATCATAATTTTTCTAAGTACATGGAATGACTTGAAAATAATGACCTAATTGATATCTTCACTGATTAGTAATTTTAGTGGGTTTGTTGAGGAAGTGCTGATAATGTTGTCACTTAACAGTAAGGCTTGCTACTCCACAGAATTATAAGATATTTATATAAAGAAAATTTCACCACATGACTATGATTAAATCTAGCCCCTTGTTTTAATTTGTTCCAAAGAAATATGAGCTGCAATATTGTTGCTAAAAATTGGATTCAGGAAAATATTAATTTCAAGGCTGTACCTTAACCCTTGCAGATTAATGCTGATATCTTTCATTGCTCTTTTAATACACTATTAATTATTTAGCTCAGCTAAATAATTAAT
>NW_006799973.1:3347020-3353568 GCF_000485575.1 Poecilia formosa
TGAATGTAGATTTGTTTTAAAGATGTAGTAAAGAGTCATCGTTTCATAGATTTTACTTTAAACTGGGTGGAATATAGAGGAGTTTCTACATGAATACAGGAAGAACAGAAAGCAAAGGGAAGTTGTACTTAATCTTCCAAATGTCAGGACTGAGCATATACCTAAATGTTTTAGTGTGTGTGAAATAGCACTATTTTTTGGTAACTTGGATTAATCATTTTTAACTTTTCTAAAACATAGTAATAATTAAATAACTACTTCAACATGAAAGTGCTGAACTAATGAGACAACATTGCACATTGTTGGTGACCTGAAAATTCAGGAAACAGTAAACTTAAATGAGGAAGAATATTGTTTTTCTTTGTTTGTAGATGAGGATGTTGATTGCGCTGAAGTTCTCCCTGGAAGTAACAGTCAGAAAAATGAGAAGTTTGCATAAATTTGTTCCTTTTCGACGAAAACATACCGGTTTTTCTTTAATAACTGGAATAGATCATCTGGCTTTTAACTCACTGTTGCTGAAATGAGGTTGTAAGCTATTTGAATTTTACCCACAATATTCAAATTATTATTTCTTGGTTCTGTTTGCTGAACTGGTTCTTATTATTTCATTCTGTGGCTGAGCACAGCTATCTCCCAATCACAACATTACAAAACGTGTCTGTGAAACTTTGAAAAACTAAACTAAAACATAAATTATATATAATCCAGTGTGCATTTATTGTCTATTTTAAGCAATCTAGCAAAGTTAATGTTACTCGGATAACCAAAGAGATAACACAAGACAAATAAAAAAGGGTTTAAAAATCAAACAATAAGGAAATAGGTCTCCGGTAAAATCAAGTCAATTTCCAGTAACAGAGCAGCAATAAATCCAAAGTTCACAGTGAATAATTATGCTGCTATAGCAGCCAAATAAAGCCATGCTAAAGGTCAGTGTTAATGCATAACTTGCGGTACCAGTCTTGTGTTTCTTCCATAACAATTTGTATTTAATTTCAATAGAAACTTATGTGTACTTCACATCAGTAAACCACCCACCAGTTTGGCACAATGGTCCATCTAAGCTCTAAATATAATCACAAATTTATATTTGTTGTTGCCAAACTTTGATGAGTTTTCTGGGAATAGGGGGCTGTGTAATGTTATATGAAAACATTATGCACTGAAAAAAATAACTCTTTGGATTAACATAAAAAAATCATGGAAAGATTTTCCACCTGATTACTTTGCTTTATTTCAGCACTATGTAATTTTGTTACTCCGATTTAAAGCAAATATGTTGGTTCAACTTAATTTATTAAGGTTATTCCAATTTAAAGNTTCATAGATTTTACTTTAAACTGGGTGGAATATAGAGGAGTTTCTACATGAATACAGGAAGAACAGAAAGCAAAGGGAAGTTGTACTTAATCTTCCAAATGTCAGGACTGAGCACATTGTTGGTGACCTGAAAATTCAGAAAAAAGTAAACTTAAATGAGGAAGAATATTGTTTTTCTTTCTGTTTGTAGATGAGGATGCTGATTGCGCTGAAGTTCTCCCTGGAACTAACAGTCAGAAAAATGAGAAGTTTGAATAAATTTGTTCCTTTTCCACGAAAACATACCGGTTTTTCTTGAATAGCTGCAATAGATCATCTGGCTTTTAACTCACTGTTGCTGAAATGAGGTTGCAAACTATTTGAATTTTACCCACAATATTCAAATTATTATTTCCTGGATCTGTTTGCTGAACTGGTTCTGAATATTTCATTGTATGGTTGAGAACAGCAACCACCCAATCACACCATTACAAAATGTATAAATAGAAGCTTTGAAAAACTAAATTAAACATAAATTATACATAGTCCAGTGTGCATTTTTGTCTATTTTAAGCAGTCTGGTGTTACTTGGATAACCAAAGAGATAATACAAGACAAATAAAATAGGGTTAAAAAAATCTAACAATAAGGAAGTAGGTCTCAGGTAAAATAAAATCAATTTCCAGTAAGAGAGCAGCAATTAATTCAAAGTTTACAGTGAATATAGTAGCCAAATAAAGACATGTTAAAGGTCGGTGTCAAAGCATAGCTTTTTAGGTATCAATCTTGTGTTTCTTCCATAACACTTTGTATTTAATTTCAACTTAATAATACCTCACATCAGAAAACCACCCACCAGTTTGGCACAGTGTTTCATTTAAGCTCTAAATATAATTACAAATTAATATTTGTTGTTGCCAAACCTTGATGAGTTTGCTGAGAATAGCTGTTTTGTATAAAGCAGGATGAGCATGAATGTTACAATAAGGACTGAGAAAGGGGGAGTTTGTTAGTGATGGATTACATTAAAACGGTTAAGATTTTAATTTACTGATTCATCATTACATAAGTTCCTGTGGTTTTCTGGTGAATGAATTGTGTACCGGTAGTTAATAATCAAAATAATTAACTGGAAATTAAGGGACAGTTGCATTTGGAGAACGGACTTCAAGTAAAGAGTATCTGTGAAAACAGTCCTGTACAGTTGAGCAAATTCAACACATTTCCAATATTAAAAATATTAATGAATATAAGAATAGTGCACTAATAATAATAATACATAGATCACAAAGAGACCAAGGTAAAAATAAAAATAAAAAATACCATAACATTTAAATTCCCTTCTAATTAAAACGTGAGTTTGATCATTTAATATCAGGAGGTACAGGGAAATGAAAATACAAGAAACAGAGGCATATTAACAATCTGGCACCATTATTGATAGATTTTTACACAGAAATAAACAGTATAATTCTCTCATTACAGGATGCAAAAACACAATTTGTATGCCAAAGGTAAATGGTAAAAGTAAATACACAAACTAATCCAAACACTTTGGTGTAAAATGACTTTGTTGATTCTTTATTAATGCACAAATGATCAACAAAGAATTGATCATTTGTCCTATTTACATTTTATTCAATGCTTATAGGACTCCACTCAGCAGACCAATAAAAGACTCCAGCAGAAAATCTTATCCATATGGATACAGACAGTATTTACATCAAAGTCTAAATATAATGAAAAAAAAAAAAAAAAAAAAAAAAAAATTCCACCTATAAAATATATGTGAACTTGCTGGTAATTCTTTTATTTTTAGTTGTGCAAAATGTTTTGTTTTTTTTTAATTAAAAGAATTACTGATGTTGAATAACATTGTATGGACAGTGAAGAGGGAAATTTTAAAAGTTTATCTTTTTGTCTTATGTAGGACAACCTTATGTAGGACAACTGCTTTATCTTGACATTATTGGGTCAAAGAATACTGATAGGAGCTTTTAATGCGTAACCAATTCAGGTAGTTTCCTGAGGACTTCAGTTAGAAGAGGAGTGGTTACAAGTGATGATAGAGGAGTGGTTACAAGTGATGATAGAGGAGTGGTTACAAGTGATGATAGAGGAGTGGTACGACTTCTCACCAAGGTGAGAAGTCGCCATCTGGTGGATTAAACAGTGAATGGTTCAAAACCATTCTGTGCATTTCACACAGCTGTTATTATTAAGGTGCAAATATACCCCAGCTAATGAGAAGAGAGGACGTATGATTTGTTTTTCCCTGAGACAATGAGTAAAGATTTCAGCATATCTTCAGGAAAGTAACAATTTTTATTTCTTTACCTTCAGGAGAATTTCAAAAATCAAAAAACTGTTTTAGAGAATCTACCATCAGTTTTTAATAATTAAGTCAAGATTTGACTTGCCCATAAATTGCAGTTATTATGCTTGTTTAATTCTAAAAGTGTAGATTTAGTCAAAAGCATTTGAAATGCTCACTTTTGTATTTTCACACATAAAATAAACATCTAATGAACCAAAACAGTGTTCTTCTCTAAAGGATATTTTTTCGTGAGAATTATCTTGTTCAGCTTTTATTGAGTCTAAATATTTTACATTTATAATTAGAGGTGATACAGTCCAGGACATTTAAAAACAATATCCCTGTACAACAGGGATAAACTCCAGTCCTTAAGTGCAATTACCCTGCCATCTTAGGCATGTCTCCACTTGATCTGTCTCCACATAAACACCTGAATCAAATAATTAGTTTATTAGACAGACTCTATTTAACTTGACTGCATGTTGAAGAGGCAATTTAACCATAAAAAACATGCTATATATATAAAAATTACAAGTGTTTTTCTTTATGAAGCCCATTAGAAGATGAAGGTTCATTTGTTAAATTTCTTGACTAAGAGAAATATTTATTTAAAGGAACTTATGTATTGGTGGGATTTCAACAACAAAGCTCTTGTAAAGCCATTTTTAATTCAAAAGGGGGAATTTAGCCTAGTAGAAAAATAAATAGGCATAAACGCTCAAAGTCAAATGAAACCTGTTAATGTTAAATTGCTAAAAGAATCAAAGTTATTTTTTTGTTTTGAAATTACTAATTTAGCATCTGTTTTTTCATGTTTTCATATTATTTTGTTCTCCGTGATATATTGAGAGTTAGTATGGCAGAGACCAAGTAAAGTTAGTTTTTTGTGCCTCCAAGTTGAGCATCACTGGGCACAGATCTCTGAAAAAATAATTAATTCAGGTGTGTACATATGAATCTCACAAGCTCGCTCAAATCAATCCATATGGCGCCACCTCCTGGTTCTGTATGTTAGAAACTGAAGGTTCTAAAATAAAAGAATTAGATGACTATTTGAATGATCTAATTCAGATAATTCAGTGATTTTTTTGTCACCTATTCACAGGTACATAAGATTATGGAGTTACATAAAATATGCGTAATTCGATTTAAACAACTTTTTTTTAATAAAAACATTGTTGTGAATGTGAGTTTTAGATCTTCAGTTTAGTTTATCTGGAACAGTATCAAAAAAAAGTGGTTCACACCAATAATGCTCTACACTACAAAAACACAAAATCAAAAGTTTTTTTGCATTGTGATATGATTTCCATTTAAATTATGATTTAGTACATGATGAATAATGGGAACAAAAACAGGTTAAGATTTCTGAAATATGTACAGTATCTACACATTATGATGAGGCAAACCAAGTTTCTTCTTTTACATTTATTTTTAACTTCATTCCAAAAACACAATAAAAGCAGAAATATTTCAATGAAAGTCTAAAAGGCCATTATGACAACAACAAAGAACCATCAAACATATTGTTTTAAAGTTTTTTGATCTTGAGGCTTTAAAGTAAAATATGTGGTGATGCTTGAGGTCTGAACTGTTTAAAGCAACAAAATGGTGATAAATACAAACATGAAAACGTTTCTTAGATGATGCGTAGTGCAGTAAAAGTCATGCATTTCCTGCTGACCACTAGAGGGAGGTGTCTGACAGCTGTTTTAGACAACAGAGCAGTAACTAGTTGACAACAGAGGTTTGGACTGCTTTCTGAAATAAAAACTCCCCATTTTTCTAATTTCTCCTTCTTCTTAAAACCTAAAAACAAAGGATCTGACATCTGTCCAGCTTACTTGCAGTTCATGTTTTATCAAGAAAAAAGTTTTTTTTTCAAGGGTGTTTATGGCTGTTCATCAGTGGCATATATGAAGAAAGGCAGAGAGAGAAGAGGAAGACATGCATCAAATTGCACCAAACCTGGAACTGAATCGAGGTCATCTGCACTGAGAACTGCAGCCTCCATATCTGGTGCTCCTGCTTTTGGCGCCTCAATTATATTGTTCTTGTTTACTTTGGTCCCTACCACTTCCTCTTTTCAGCAAAACATAATATTTATGAGCTACAAATTGCGGTGATACAACATATTGCACTCCTTTTTGACCAACTAAACATGGCCTAAATAACCAATCACAAAAGGTTACAATAATGTCAATTACAGAGGTTAAAGAGGTTGAAAAGTTAATGCTTAGCATCACTACAGTCAACAGTAGATAAATAGCGTAGCTGAAAACAAATCTCGTCAAGAACTTTGCATTGATAAAGCTTTTTTAAAATTACTTTTCTATTCTAGATCAATTTGGAGGATTGGAGTAAATAAACATTTCAACAACGTTTGAACAATGTATAATATTTTACATATTTGATTCATTATTGGAAGACTTTAAAATTTTTAGCAAGGAGATAAATAGGAATAAACCCAAAAAGCAAAAATATAGCAGAACAATATCAGTTTCTTCGTGTTTTATCATGTTTTTTTCTCTGATCATCTGTGTGACAAGAAAAAAAAAATATTAGTGCTGTGATTGACTTCATACCACAAGTCTTTATAAAAATACTTAACAGTTAAGTATTTTTAAATATAACATAATTAAAATGTATCCAAGTTCTTTAAACTGTTTCCTTTTTTAACAGATTCCTACTTCAGAACTCACCTTTAAAGAACCAAAAGCTGATGATTTTATTTCTTCTTTATCCGTCTCATTTCCTCATACACATGTTCTGGTTCTTTACTTCTTTGTGTAGCTGCAGAATTCTCATAAACATGACTTTCTTCCTTATTTTTATTGTTCTTTATTCTTGGCATGTTTTCATAATCATGCTGTTGCTCTGAAAGTAAAAATATTTTTAGTTTTAAAATATTTTCTTAATATGGGTATTG
>NW_006799974.1:0-3630 GCF_000485575.1 Poecilia formosa
TGAGCAAATCCTTCAATGTCCAATTAAAGCTTGTTGTTCATCTGGGTGCTGCTTGCATTTTTTTGTGTTTTGATGTTTTTTTGTGTTTTCGATATCTATGTGTGCATGCGTGTGCTTGTGTTTGCGTGTGTATGTGTGCCCATTTTGTACATGCACATACTGAGATTTAAAGCAAAGACCAACAAACAGAAAACGTGATGTGGTTTTCTTCAGACACTGTTTATTTAAAACAAGTTCTTGTCTGTTTTGATCATATAGTTCTTTAAAAAGGAAAAAAAGAGAATGTTCTGATACACTCTGGATACATAATCAAGATTTTCCTTGTAAAACATGCATCCATCCGTTTTCTGTACACCCTTGTCCCTAGTGGGTTCGAGAGGGGTGCTGGTGCCTACTATGTCCAGCGAACGTTTGAGGTGAGACTATAAGTGACCAAAGTCAGTCCTCAAGGGCCAGTATATCCTGCATGTTTTAGATCTCTCCCGGGTCCAACGCAGCTAAATCAAATGATGGCTTGTTAGCTGGTCTCTGCATAACATCAACATGCTCAAGAGGCTGTTACTATCAGGGTGTTGAACCAGGAAGAAAACTAAAACATGCAGGATACCAGCCCTTCAGGACTGACTTTGGACACCCCTTATTTGGGTAATGAAGTCAAAAGACCTCTATTTAAAATAAAAATCCAAACACAGGATAAAATGCACATTATGCCAAGGTGTTATATAGGTCCAGTGTTTAAAACAGGCCTGTGCAAAACTGTAGCTCAGATGAATGCTGACCAGAGCTGCACTCTTTCTCTCTTCATTGTTGTCCATTCTTCAGAGAGACATTCTACTTGCAGGGCTGCAAAATCATTGTAAACTTTCTCCAAAAATTTACACATATGTTTCTGCTGCTGTTCAGGATTAAACTCATAATTATGCTCTGAGTTGCTTAGATGGTATGTCCGCCGGCCCACTGCGGTGGTTGAAATGTTATTGTTCAAAGTTTGTAGTGCTGAAAATCAAAGGCTAATCAAGGAATGCCATCTTCTGTCAATTAAATCGCTTATGTGCAGTACATGGTACTAGGCACCGCTTGTACTAAAGTTGGTACAAAAAATGGGAAAGAGCCACACAGACATAATGGATAATGGAGATAAATGTCCATTAGCATTAATTGACATGCCCCAGACCNTAAACTCCAAATTAAACTGAATGTATTTCTTGAAACACATCAGGCACAGTTTAATGTGTCTCACAGTTAGTTTTGTCACAAAACTGACTGTTTCACAAGTTTCTTGTAACATGTATCCTAACTCCAATTGAATTCTCTGTTCATGCTTAGATAATACTTTTAGACCTTGTCCACAAATCTTTTTCATCCACACAGAAACACTGAAAACAGCTAAAAATGCTATTTCCACTTCCCTTGAGCTTTAAGTGGCGGTAAACATGAAGTGTGCAGCTTGCAGATAAATCCTCCACACGTGGTTAGCAGCAGTAAATACAACAAGAAATTTGTAACGGAAAACAACAAAGGCAGGGTGGAGTTTTTTGTTGAACGTTTTACAGCTGCTGCAGAGTCTTTATAGAGGCTCTGCAGCACTTGTAGCACAGCCATGCAAGTCAATCTGCCATTGTTGTTTGTATGACCTGTCTGAAGTTATACAAACTTCAGACAAGTCATACAAACCTGATCCACTATCCTGATTTCACAAAACCAGGATAGTGGATTAAAGCAGGATTTTCTAGCTATCCAGGCTGAATTTAGCCTCTGTTGTCCTAAGTATGACAGAAAAGCCTTTAATAGACTTTAATAGATGACTACATATTGAGGGGCTTTGAGAAATAGCTGATAAAGTGTTGTAATCAAGTCAAACCGTATAAGTTGTAGCACATCTCCCCAACCTAAACCCCATCCCCAAATGAAGGATGACACTTTTTGGTAAACTTTTAATAAAACCTCTCAACTTAAAACAATGTTTACAACTTAAAATAACTTTAGTTTTGAGGTATAATTAAACAAAAGTGCAGCTTAAGTCACAAAATGTGTAAAACGTGCTTATTTACATCATAAACACCTTATGTCCCTATAGGGGCCGGCTAATAAGATACAACTTATCCTGTTTTTAGATTGCCATTAGGCTGATTATTTAGATAACAGTTAAATGGGAAGTTGCTCATTCAAAATAAAGGATCCAAACTCAAACAGGAAGTTAACCATAGTTAAAACTTAATAATGGGGATATGCGAGAAAACGTGCATTAAATTACCCAACACATTTTATTTGTTCAAATGAGCTGTGATGCTGACTGTAACTTAAACAACGTTGAGCTAAAGTGGCCATCCAGACACATGAGCCTAATAAGATGAGAATGAAATATATAAAAGCAGGCAACGTCTGAGTCAGTACAATTCATTAGTACATTGTGGTCAAAATTTTATCTATATGCTTCCCAGATATTGCACAATTTCTTATGTTTAATCTTAACCTGTTGCTAGGTGTTCTTTGGTCCAGTCAAATTTGCATGTTGATAATGTGTAAAATGAGTTAAATAATCCACTGTCAGATTTACACGTTACAATTTTGTAACGTGTAAATCTGACAGTGACATCCACTGATCATTTTTGGGTTTGAAGGTGTTAATTTGTGTAAATGACAGGTAAATCATTGAATGACTTGATTATAATGTTTTGTGGTACTTTCCCATGAGTCGTGTCATGTGTTCAATTTTCATTTTATGTTTTTATCCTATGAACCATTATGTAAAATAAATATATCAAATGATAGCTTAACTCTACCAGACGGATTTTGGTAGAGTCAACCAGATTATATTAAAGGTGACCTTGGAGGTCATGCAAAAACTTGCATGACCTCCAAGATCATGCAAGTTTTTGAAAATTGTGGAAAAATATGGAAACTTGATGCCACTGAAGTTGTACTCTAATAATAATAATAAAAACTTACTACTCTGGTCTACTCTACTCTTCTTGAATACCGACACAGTTGATACGCTACATATGTGACACATATTGCCTAAGGTGAAGACACCAGCATAACTGGAAGTGCTACAAAACCACTTCAATAGATTAAATCCTTCTGGGTCGTGGCATTTATCAAGGTAACATTTACGAAACGGCAACAAAAAAGTGGCTGTTTAGAAAGTTATGACACTAATAAGATAGGTGTGATAGATGGCAGCACATTACATAAAGACAGTTGTTCCCAACCCTTTAGGAACCAAGAGAATCTTCTGAGAGCGATCATATGACAGATGTGAAAATTATAAATTAAACTCTATTGACATATTTTATATGCAAATATACCCCAGTTCCAACAGACATTTTAAAGTGAAAGAAAACTTTGTGCAGTTCTTTGTTAATGGGACTTCTGACTCTGAGGAAGTAGCTTCTCATTGTCTGAGCAGTAGAAGCTCATTGCAAACCTCAGGCAGGTCAGCAGGTGTCAATCAGTCATTCTAGATTTGTACTTTGATTTGATGATCTTCATGTGAGAAAATACAAATCCACAAATAAATGGATCCAAAGAGCGGTGTCAAGATGAAAACACATCTTCTGAGGTTGGGATATTTTTTCTATAGCAGGTTCCAGAAGTTTCAGCTCATACCAGATACCCAGTTCTATTTGT
>NW_006799974.1:4520-13320 GCF_000485575.1 Poecilia formosa
AGCTGGTGAAAACTACCAGCAAATGGTAGTTTTCACCAGCTGCCACCCTATGGTGAAAATGGTGGTGGCAGCATTATACTGCTGAGTTTCCTTTCTTCAGCTGTGACTGGGAAGCTGGTCACAGTTGATTGACAGCTCAGTGCAATTAAATACAAGATACTTCAGGAGGAGAAGCAGGAAGCGGCTGTGAAAAATTTTGAACTGGTGTGCATTTACTATAACATAATGCAGTGTGTCCAAAGTGACCTGCATGTTTTAGTGTTTTGTCTGTTTCAACGCTCCTGGGGTGCCCAGCTCTAGTAGTCACCTAGAGCTACCATCCTGCATCTGTTCTCCAGTTCACCTAAATCAAATGAACTGTTTGTTACCACGCCTCTGCAGAGCTTCATGGTCGCTGGTGAGGGAATTCAGTTATCTGATTCAGGTGGTTACCATGGTTAGCATTAGAAGGAAGGTGTGCACATTTTGTTTCATGTGTTNTGCTTTATACTACATGTCTATTAAACCCAATCATGCTCAAAGGGAGCAAGATATCAACACTCACCAATAACCGGCATGCTTTCTATAGGACGAAGATGCTTCTAACTCTAAAGTTTATGATGATGTTGAGGAGGATTTTCTTCTGCCTGCAACATATGCCATATTGTGAAACATATTGGGTTGTCCCTCCAAATCATTAATTCAGCTGTATGGATCACTCAAATTCTCTCATCCCTTACACTCAGTTTTTGAGCTTCTTCCACATGGCAGATGCTACAGACTAATGAATAAAAACAAAAGACTGATCTACAGTTTCATTACTAGAGCCAATGGTTGTGTTAGCTGCACTGAACACAACCATCTTGTGACATACTGAACATGCTATACCTGCTGAATGTGTTTCAATTATTTGTTTACTGTACTTTAACCAGGACCTTGATTACGGTGTCCAATTTTGTTTTACCTATACAATGAAATAAACACATTCATAAATTCATTTATTCATCCATTCCATGGACAGAATTGTATAAAATCAAGTATGTAAATGCAGACTACTTCTATGTCTACTAGCTTAGTGATTTCTAGTGAGGCAAGGTTATATAAGATGCCATTATGTCCTGATTTATTTGGAGTTTAAAAAAAATGAGGATTAATTAAAGTTTTTTAATTATTATAATTTGTCACTCTTCATTCTCTATAGCAGAGGTGCCTAAAGTCGGTCCTTGAGGGCCGGCATCCTGCATGTTCTAGTTCTCTCCCTGGTGGTAGTAACAACCTTTTCAGCATGTCAATGATCTTCTTAGGCCATCTAACGAGCCTTCATTTTATCCAGGTGCATTAAGCCAAGGAGAGAACTAAAACATGCAGGATGCCGGTCGTTGAGGACTGACTTTGGGCACCACTGCTCTACAGGCTTTGAATGAGATGTAAAACACAGACTGTCATTTTCTTTTTATATATTTAAAACAAATGGACGTAGGTTAGCCCTAACTCTCTGTGGGTCAGGGCTACATGACTTCTTTTACACTGCTGTATCACTTCAACCNTTTTTTTTTTTTTTTACAAATTAGATGTAAACGCATTAGTAAACTATTTACAAAATCATATTTTTACCTACATAATATTCTTCTGGTTGTGAGAGTAAAAAAAAACCTTTTTTTTTTTCTCGGAGAAGAATTAAATGTAACTGTGTTTCTTAAGGAGCTTCCGTCTGGTTCATTTCATCCAGAAACCCAAGAGAGTCTTCAATGTTCAGTTCTCTCTGACTCTGAGAGGAAAACATCTCCAGCAGATAACAGGATGTACTGATTCAGAGCTGGATCAGATGATCAGAAGTCAACCACTGGTCAATTGTTGACCCACATTATAACATTTTCAGCTCCAGTCAGTTCTCTTGGAATCCCAGCCAAATAAATACTAAGAAAATGGTTTGTACCAAAAAGTAGCACCTATTGGGAAACCCTTATAACCGAGAAAAGCCGAGCTGAAAAGGCACTGGTAGAAAAACAACTTTAACCAGGACGTTTGTGATCTAATAATAGATGAAGGGTGGCACTGTGAGCTTGCAGTTGTCTCCAGGTTGTCAAAATGATACGGGATGAAATGTGGTCCCATCTTGATTGCATCATCTGGTGACCTGTTTGAGTGATCCAGTAGCAAACTGACGTCTGATTGTCTGCTTCGACCACTAAGCCGACATGTTTACTATGATTCTGAGGTCACTATTTTTGCTGGAAGTTTGGTCTAAATATCTATAAGTTCACAAGCCAGTATTAACCAGTGGGCAGGGCTATAGTAGATTCTGTCTGAAATCTGTGATAACTTCCTTCACGTAGCAACGTAGTGACTTTATTGCCTCATTTATGTGCAATTTAAAAAAATTAGAGTTAAAGTTTTTTCGCTATTGTAACCTGGCGCTCTTCCCTCTCTATAGGGTTGGGATGAGACATAACACAGGCTAAAATAAATGACAAGAACTCCCTCTGTCAGTAAAAAAGGTTTAAACTTAATACAAATGGACAATAGTTTAAGGCTACCTACTTCTGTAACAATGATGCATCAATATATATACCAAGTCATGTTATAAAAGCAGAGTTTACAATCTTTATGTTTTCGGCAGGCATTTCACTTCTTATTTCAAATCAACATATTAATTTTCGTTCAAATAATATCTTAAAATTTCAGCAGAAAGCCTGTGATCTGCTTTGGATATTTGGAAGCCTGATCACATGTGCTGCATAACATGAAGCCATTGGGTAAAATGGAATGTAGACGTTTGTTTATCAAACATAAACAACTTTTTCAAAGGTACCATCAGTAAAAAAGTGTAATAACTTTCTTTCATTTGTTAAGGATGGAAAAATAAGTTTATATTATTTACATTGTGGCTATTTATTGTAAAAACACCTCACAATACAAAAGACCAATCAAATTGTTCTGAAATTGTTCACTCCCTCTCTGCAGCATTATATTAGGAGGGTCCGTCCTCCTATGATCGTCTCTTAGTTGGATGTTACCGCTAATGTGGGTTAATATGAAAATGCAATTCTTGTTTTATGCATTACTTACTCTCAGATTTGGATGTAAGTATATATGCAAATGTGAAGTATATGTCCTTTATTAGAGTTTTACATATATGTCTATTATTATTTTTAATTGTGTTAAATTCTGTTTTTATTTTAGTCTTTTGAAATGAGATTATTTTGATGGATTTATTTCCAGTTTGCAGTGACGAACTGAAGATTGAGGTAAAAACTGTGACTGCTGGACAAAATGTGACCCTAAGCTGTCCTCGCCAGATCAACGTTCTCTACCGAGAAACTTTTTACTGGATCCGACTTGTTTCTGGAAACTGGCCTGAATTTCTTGGATCAACAGTTAATTTCAAGATTGACGACGTTTCAAAGATTCCTCACATTCAGACCAAACAAGAGGAAGGACAATTTATTCTTCATATCAATGAAGCTAAGCGAAACGACACTGGACTTTACTACTGTATTAAAATCAGACAACTTGATTTCATATTTATGAAAGGAACATTTTTGAAAATTAAAGGTAAAAAATATATTAATGACATCTTAACTGCATATTCGTACTTATTCCTTTTTTTTGTACCTGTGAAAGTAAACCGTATCTTAATTTTTTCTCCAGGTCAGGAATCAGATATCATCGATGTCATTCTGGACTGTCCATCTGGCTCAGTTAATGCAGAAAACTCAGACACTCTGCAGTGTTCAGTTCTCTCCGACTCCGAGAAGAAAACATGTCCAGCAGATAACAGGGTTTACTGGTTCAAAGCTGGACCAGATCATTCTCATCCCCGTTTACTTTATCTACAAGAAAACAGTGGAGATAAATGTGAAAACAGTCCTGAAGCTCAAACTGCACAGAAATGTTTCTACAACCTTTCTGGGACCTCTGACAGTGGGATTCATCACTGCGCTGTGGCTGCATGTGGACAGATATTATTTGGAAATGGACTGGTTTCTCAAGGTAATGATATTACTTATATGTGTAATAAATTATCTACACTATTGTCAAATTATCTAATGACCATCTTGCATAATCTAGTAAAGTGTCTAATCTTGATGTGTGTTGCAGAATCCAGTTCATGGTCACAGGAGGTTATTGTCATCATTTTTCTGTGCACTGTCTTGATTATAAGCCTCATGGTTATTGCTGTCTTTGNGGGATTCATCACTGCGCTGTGGCTGCATGTGGACAGATATTATTTGGAAACAGAGCAAAAGGTTGGGGTAGAGAACTTTTCTAAATAATGATGATGGACAGGCTACTGGAATATAATTTTCAAAATGCATTTTTTTCTTTTTTCCTTCCTAGGTGCCGACTCTATGGATTATTCCAAAATATTACTTCCTTCATTGTGCTCGGCTTTGGTTATAAGTCTTGTTGTAATATCTTGGCTCATTTATAAAATCAAGAAGAAATCGTGTGGCTGTTGCAATGGTAATGCATGTTTCATTCATCAGTTCATGAAAAGAGTTTTCAATAGGTTCGAGATTCTTATATTTTTCACTATATGCAAACAGGTCCGGCAACAAGTGGTGGTGATAACCAAAATCAGGTAAAGTGCAAAATCTTCTTGTAAATGTGCAGTTTTTATTAAGTTATAGAATATTCTTTAACCTTTTTATCGTTTTCCCAGAGTGAAGAAAACCATTTGGTTTATTCTGCACCGACATTCAAAAAGAACAAAACTAAAAAAGGAGAAAGAAGGAATGTAAGAACAGCGCAAGAGGAGACGGTCTACACTGACGTTAAAACATTTCGATAGATTTAGTTTACGCTAAAGTGATGAATTAGTTTTTGCTTCTCATTCTTTAAAACAATAGTACAAATAGTCATTAATAAATCTGTATTTTGTATAATTTATATACTATGTTTCATGCAAGCTGATGTAGGTCGATTGTTTATTTTTAACATAGGATTTTTAGTCCTAAATTGGATTTTCTATTGTAAAGAAAATTTTATTGAGTCCATCAGAAGTTATAGAAAAAAACAGATTCATATAAAATGTTTTTCTAATTTTGCAGCTGCCTTTAGGTGTATTTTTTTTATATGTTTTCCCTTCTGTTTTTCTAAATTAATTGAAAACTGATTTGGTCTCATCTCCAAATTCCTCTTAAATAAATCAGTTTTTTTCAGCGCTCACAATTCTTACTGAACTGTGACATCATTGCATCATTTTATTGATTCTATTCTTGTACATTTTTATTCTTTTACATTTCAGTGGTTCATTCGTTTTCATTATCCTTTCATCCTTTCTAGTGAGATTGCTAATTGAAATATTTAACTGTAAAGCTGAATTCTTTTTGTTAATAAACTCTTGTATTTTGGAAAGTTGTTTGTGTTTATTCCATGCTTGTGAAGTGTGTTTGTGTTCAAAAAGCACCAATGCTGGACTTTATCCCTCCATATATTAATGTAATACCTAAGCTTTATCAGGTAGAGATTAATACACAATAACTCAGACTGAACTATTAGGCCATTATTCTCATGATGATCAAGCGATACGCTGACTTGGTAAATATTAACTAAATTATTAGTTTTGTTAATAACTTTCCTAAGGAATTATTAATAATTATTTAAGCCAAAACCAGACCTATTGTTGTGCAACATCCTTAGACAGTTAACAAGCTAGACAGGAGATGTGTGTGTTCCTCTCTAGCACCCACATCTCCTTTGAAATAACATAGCCTTTGATTTCTCGGCATTCAAAACCAGTTGAAGCTCAGTCAGGCTGGGCTGAACAGTGTCGAAGGCAGATTACAGAAGTTCATATGATTTAGAAACTTAAGGAGGAGAGTTGTTTGTGTTTATTCCATACACGTGGAACCATGTCTCAAACCGCAGAGGTTTGAGAAGAAGAGTGTCTCCTTTTTCAAGATAAAGCCTGTAAGTGAAACTGAAAGCAGTCAGGAAAAAATATGACAGTTATAGCCTATTTTTTTTAGATATTGTACCTATTTGCTATGAAATACCTTTTCCCCTTCTCTTGTTTTGTTTGGCAAGACTGTAGCTGGAGACATCAGTTTCAAAGAGTCCATGTCACAATTCAGAGGATAGCAGTGAAATGAATAGAAGTTTTGGTATAAAATTAGTTTATTAGATTTAGATGCAGTGCGTGTGTGGATGCGTGTTTGTGTGTATATGTGTCTGCATGTATGGAGGGGAAGGAGGAAGGGTGTTTGTGGGATTGCATGGACTTCTTCGGCTGAAAGTTATATGCTCTATGCACTTTGAGGACCCCAAAGTGGTCAAAGAATCATTGCCTGAATCACTAAACAAACAGAATCAACTTCCTTTCCATGCTACCCAATTCTAGCCAAATCTTCAGTGCAGATAAGCACAGTGAATAGATTGTTATTATCAGGTTAGTGCATTGTGGTCATTGTGAAATATGGGCAGAATATTAATTCAAATAAAAGACTATTATGCATATTTGCTGTAAATTGCGAAAATCTGACTTACAACGGCACAGAATGTTTCAAGATCTCCAAAACAAAAACATATTTGGCAGCGTTGTTTTATGTAGCGAGATCACATGACATCTGCTACTGAACTGGCAGCAATAAGAACCACTGCTCTAAACAAAGAGACAGTTCTTCAGTTTATTCTTGAATGCGAGGAGGGAGTCAGATCAGCGTAATAACCTCATGGTCTGCGACTAACACAATCAGACTTACAACCAAGCTTATATACAGATAAGTCTCACCCACATACCACAGTAGATGTAGTGAAGAGAAAACCAGGTCCCAAATGATTTTATCGCACATCTGTGCTCGAAGCAGCAAACTTATCTGATCTACTAACCTCTTAAGATGTCACTTCGTCTTCAACGTTCTTCTCAGTAGAATCCACAACTTTCTTCTCTTTACTTACACAACCCAAAGGTTTCCACATATATAAATATAAACATATCTATCCGCCCACATATTTTCATCAAAAGTACAATATCAGAATTGGAGAAGACATTGCCAGAGTGTAATTTACTTAAAGCCACTTGTTTTCATGACACAAAATCACAGCCCAGGGATTCAACAATATATATGTTAATATATAAATATACTTCCTCTTAAAGGTTCCTCCATCTTTGCTGCAATAAATACCTTTGAAGATCAAAATAGCCATATAGTATTTTTAAAATTAGAACAAATTGCTTTGTTAAAATCTATAGACAACAAACAGAGGAGCCCTTTCAGGAGGTGTTAATGAAGCAATTATAATTTATTTAGTAAACTATACAGCATCTATTATAAAGCTCACGCTTTGTATGTCAAAATCATCATATTTGCAAATGATATTTCAGTCAGATAACACCTGCCAATAAAGCATCCAAAAAAGACAAACTTTACCACAACTTTTTTTCTTTTTTTATAAATAAATGCATCTTAAGAAGAGCAGAAAACAGCTGGAGGTAGTGAGGAGTTTTCGGTAGACAAAATTTCAAATAAGTTGCTTTAAGCGTTCATTCATGTCTTAGGACTGTTGCTTGTTCATTAAGTCAAGGCCATATCTAAAGGCTTTCTTTAAGTTTAATCAGTTTGCGAGAGTTAGGGGGAAGACACTGTGCTACAAAAAGACAGGAAATGCCCTTGGACTGTGAGCTTTTACGTAGCCAATCAAATGCTTTCAAAGTTCTGGATCGCCACACCTCCTATTGTCAGTAATAAAAAGAGTAGCTTCAGTGTGGACAGTGTGTAAAGATGACTCTGTTCTGGTTTACACTGCTTCTCCTTCATCAAAGGTGTAAGTTAAATGTACAAGACTTGATATAATCATTTATAATGCAATTGAAAACCTGCTGGGGCAGGTCATGTTCATATACTTTATCATTTTTCTTTTAAATTGCTGGAATTTTTGATATGTTGATTCAAATATTAACAGCTTACACTTTTCATTTAATGCAGATGCATTGATTAAAGTGACCATCGTTCAGCTTGGAGACACTAAATGAAAAGATTTTCAAGTCAAAATCTAACTTAAACAGATTCCATTTGAAAACACAATTTGAAGTGTTGCTCAATTACTGACGATCAACATGACAATTGAATGATTATTACTATAATGACAAGGCCTGGCCCCTAGAAGAGAAAGACTTCTGTTCCAGGAAAGGGTCTTAGATTGTGCATTTTGAGATAACCAATCAGATGATCTCGTAACCACTCCTCCTTCTGTCACTGGAATAAAACCTCGTGTTTCAGTGAAAACAGCTTAAAGATGAATCTGTTATGGCTCACACTGATCCTCCTGCACCAAGGATGTAAGTTAGATGACAAACAAAACCTGTGAGTGTTAGTGAGCATATGATTTTGAACCTATGTATCCTCATATGTTATCTTTTTCTGCAGGTTGTGTCGCATTTGTTTGTCCTAAATAGCACGTTAACATATTTTTTATTCTTCATATTACAGATGCCTTGGTTCCAGTGACCATCGTTCAGCTTGGAGACCCTGTAACTTTGAAATGCTTTTTTCCAGAAGAAAAGAAAAGCAGCAGTAGTGAACTTCACTGGTACAAACAAAGTGCAGGAAATTCACTGGAATTAATTGTGAAGCTGTTGGAAAATACCACGCCTACTTATGGATCTGAATATTTGGGCTCAAGACTGACTGCAACATATTCAGAGAAAATTAGCAATCTGACGATTATGAAGACGACTGAAGAAGACGAAGGCATGTATCACTGCGCTGTGATTGATTGGAACAAGAACATTTGGCAAGGGATCTATTTGCTGATAAAAGGTATTTTAATTATTAAAAAAATACTTCAACAAAACAAATGCTTAGAAATCCACTTT
>NW_006799974.1:13596-25028 GCF_000485575.1 Poecilia formosa
CAACTCTGACAGCAAGAAATGTTCAGGAGATCTGAATTTGTTCTGGATAAGAGCCGGAGACAAATCTCTCCCAAACATCATCTACACTGATGGAAACAGAGAAAACAAATGTGAAGAGAAACTGGACTCTCAGCAGAGATGTGTGTATAACTTCTCTAAGACGGTCAACGCATCTGATGCGACTTTCTACTGTGCTGTGGCCACATGTGGAGAGATATTCTTTGGGAATGGAACCAATCTGGATATTAAAGGTAACTGGATAATTTGATTTCTTTATTTCATTGTGAGGTGAACTATTCATTGTAAAATATTATTTTTATTTTTTAAAATAATCAGAACATTAAAAAACACATCCTTTTTACTAACTTGTAATTCTGCTGTTTTAATTTTAATGATGTTTCAGATTCCATCTTGTGGTCCAATGACGCTGGAAAAGTCATTATTCTTCTCTCTGCTGCTCTGGCAATAAGTCTGGTTGTGATCGCTCTTCTTATTTACTTCATCCTGAAAAATAAATGTGTTCACTGTAAAGGTAAGAAAGGATTCTTGAAGCAGTTAGTTAGTACTTAAAGAAATTAAATTGCTGAAGCAATATTAATTAGTTTCTGTTTTATTTTGCATTCCAGCTGATTCAGAGTTGCAGAAAAACATCAGCAGACAGAAACCTCAAGAGGTAAAAAATCCCAAAACGGTTTTATTAGATCAAATATTTGATTAGGTTTTATAAGTGAGTGAATTATAACATTCTTTGTTTTGTCAGAGATGTAAGGCTGGATGGATTTACTCTGCAGCCATCTTTACTACAATACACTCTGACTGGGCAGGACTGAAGAAAGAAGTAGAGAAAAAGAGGATCTACGCCGCTGTCAAAGCTTTTGGATTAAATTGAGGAAATTGTTTGCTTTAATCTTAAACCAAATAAAGGAATAAATAATGATTTCATTTATTTATTGAATATAGATTACTCATACCCATTTGGTTTTTGGTTTTGGTTTTTTTCTGTCTTATTCCTTTTGTAATTTCTGGTCATTGGTCCATTTGTTTATTCTAAAGTGCTTTTTTTCTATCTTAATATTTTTTGTGAAATTCTGAAAAAAAAAAAAAACCTTGATATGGATAATAAAGTCAAATCATGTTTGAAATTTTTTGTTCTTTGTTGACTTTCAAGAGCATTTCTGCTTCAATTAGGTTTGGGTTTTCTTTTACAGGATAAAATCATTTAAATTCAAAGTGTGTGCTCTATTTTGTTTAAAACGTGAAAATAATGCTGTCTGCAAAAAGAAAAATGGTTTAAAAAAATTCTGGATGGCTGCACAACAAAATTAACAGTATTATGTTTATTTTTAGAAAGTGAAAATAGATAATTGTTCTCCACAATGATCATGTAAAGGTGATCAACAGAATATGGACCATTTGTAGCTACAACTCTCAATGAAGAAATTATAATTTATTTTGTTTTCATTTCACAGGAATCCAAGGGAGCTGTCTCCAAATTAATTTTTTTAACACATCAGGCACTGTTGAATATGTTGCCTCACAGTCAGTTCTACCACAAAACTCACTGTTTCACATGTTTCTCCTGCATCATATATTCCAACTGCAATCAAATCATCTGTTCATGCTCAGATAAAACCTTTAGGCCTTATCCACATTGATATGTTTTTTTGTTTTTTTTTCTAAAACAAGCAGTCTTTTAATCCACACAGAAATTGTAAAACGGGTAAAAATGCTACTTTTACTTTCCCAGACCTTTAAGTTTTGGTAAACTTGGAGTGTGTGGCATGCAGATAAAGCCTCCACACGTGGTTAGTGGTAAACACAGCAAGAAAACAAGAATGGCAAACAACAAAGCCGGAGTAGAGGTTTTTTTTTAATTTTTTTGTAGCCTTTAATGAGGCTCTGCAGCAGCTGAAGCACAACCATCAAAGTAAATCTGCCATTTTTATTTGTATGACTTCTTTAGAGTTAATAAATTATAAGCATGTTTCACAAAACCAGGACAGCAGATTAAGCTGGGCTTTTCTAAATTGCCTGCATTAATTAACACTGATATTCCGGTTGATAATTATTTTAACATTATGATAGTTGTCTATCCTATAATCATCTTTATAATTGTCCATGTGGGTATTGTTACTGTTCGATTGTGTTTCTGAAGAACGCTGATGTTCTTAGTTTGATAGAAAAGCTTTCCCATGACCACTATTGGAGAGGTAATGGAATTAGAGAAATGGGTGCTAAAGAATCAAAGTTGTTGTAATCAGTTCAAGCCACATAGGTTGTAGCTTTTTAAATTTAATGGTAATAAAAGTTTACAATTTAAAATAACTTTAGTTTTGGGATATAATTAAATAAATGCACAGTCTAAGTCACACTGTTTTATTTACATCATAAATATACTTTTTGTCTCTGTGAAGGGGGCTGCTCATAACAAGACACATTTTATAAGTTACAAGTTGGTTTTTAATTGCTGTTAAGCTCCATTTGTGCTAGCAGTTAAACAGGAAGTTGTCCCTTCAAAATAAATTATCCAAACGTCATCAGGAAGTTCACCAACATTAAAACTAAATAAGTTTTAAAGGGTTCTGCTTTTTCTGTAATAAGCAGAAAAAATGACACCAAGTGGTATTACAGTTTACACTATTATACTATTATATGCATAATAATTCTCTCCACAACAAAGAAAATTAGCTTTGTATTCTAATCTTCTCTCACATGAACAAATGAAAAATGAACCCAGAAAGAAAGCTGAACAAATGAGTCAATATTGAGTTACTTTTCCTCTATCTTAATACCCTTAGGTAAAAGTGTTTGCAGAGTGAGTACCCGTCCATCTTTCACCCACCAGCACTGATAAAAATACTAACAGAGAGTAAACCCACATGCAATCTTTGAAGAATAGGTGAAGCCAATTAAATAGGTAAAGCTCCCTGTAGCTTTGGTTAGAGGTCCTAGATTAAAATGCTGTTTTTTTTTCAAGACCAACACTATGAAAAAAAAATACATGAAGTAGGTGTTATTTTGAAAGCTTCAGTTGGAAACATGGTTGATAATTTCCACTGTGGTGGCAGTGAGGGTTAAGAAAAGGCCAATCAGACTGTTTCAATGCTCCTCCCTCCCACTTTTCAGTGTTATATTAGACTGAAGCATCCATGTTGTGCTCGTCTTTTTGTGCAGCTGTTTGATGATTAAAAAGAAAATGGTGGTCATATTTTATTTCCTGTTGTTGCTCGGAGACGGACGTAAGTACAGAATGTATAAATATCAATACTGTCAGTTCATTTTGTGCTTCATGTCAATAATTTCTTTGATTTTTTTTATAGGTGTCATAAATGGTTACAACTTGGAGACAAAAACCATTCAAGTGGGTAAAAATGTGACCCTGACATGTCCTCGCCTACCAACCAGTCAATCCCAAAATATGTTTTGGGTCAAATTTTCTTCTGGAAACTGGCCTGAATCTCTTGGACAAACAATAACTTTTGATTATGAAAAGGTTTTCCAAACTCGTCATTTTACAACAAAACAAGGGAAAGGAACGTTTGTTCTGCATATAAAAGAAGCTCAGCGTAATGACACTGCGCTTTACTATTGTGTCAAAGTTGAATCATTAAAGCTGGTATTTTTGAATGGAATTTTTCTGAAGATTGAAGGTGCATAAAACAGTATTTCTGCATATAAATATTAGAAAACAATTTTCTATTCTGTAGTCACATACAATGTATTTATTTTAAGTTTCTTTTTATTTTTTTTATTTTTTTGTATTCTCCAGGCCCAGAATCAGCTCTCACTGCTGTAATTCAGGAGCCTCTATGTGACCCTGTCTTTCCAGGAGACCGGGTGACTCTAAGGTGTTCGGTTTTCTCTGACTGTGAGAGCAGAAAATGCCCAACTGATCACAGGGTATATTGGCTCAAAACTGGACCAGATGAGTCTCATCCCAGTTTAATTTACATTGATGGAGAAAGTGGAAATGAATGTCTGGAGAATCAAAAATGTGTCTACAGTTTCTCCAAGGACATTAAAGCCTCTGATGTTGGGACTTACTACTGTGCTGTGGCCACACATGAAGAGTTATTTTTTGGAAATGGAACATTTTTGCATGTTCAAGGTATGTAGAAAATTTTTCTAGGTTGAGGTGAATAAAATTACTCATAATAATAAGAATATTATTCTTTGTACTTTTTTCTAGAACAATTCAGTTTTTGGAAGTCTAAAATACTTCTACTGCTGTGCGTGGCTGTGGGTGGATGTCTAGTTGTCATTATGTGCCTCATCTACACCTTGATGAAAAAAGCTTCACATCTTTGCAACGGTATGTTTCACACATCACTTTTAAGGTGATCTGTAGAAGTAAATTATAGGTTCTTCATTTTTATGAGAAATTCTGTCGCATGTTTAGCAGATGCCGTCCCAGGATGTGATACTCAGCCGAAAGAACAGGTAAAGGAGCAAAGAAATAAACATTTGTTTAGAGCTTACATGTAAATTACTTTCCTAAGCTATTTTTTTACTTTCTACAGAGAGATGCACACTGTTTGGTTTATTCTGCCCCAACCTTCACCAAGACCAATGTTGGAAAAGCAGAAAGACGAAAAATAAAAGCAACACATGAGGAGACAATCTACACACATGTCAGGAATTTAGGGATTCAATAATGTCTAATTAATTTAGCCAATTAATGCCAATCATTGTTTTTGTGAACACTCAGAAAAATGGTGAGTGTAACCAGTTCAGAGGATTTTTTTACACCATTCAAACTGGCTGTCCTTATATGAAACATTGTATATATTTCCATAGTTTATTCTTTGCACATCATGTTTTTTTTGCAATGTTGACTCTTCCAATGGCTGTCATGCTATGAATTTTATGTTAAAAGTTAAAAGTGAAGATTAGATTATATTTTAGCAGGGAGCAGCATACGCAAAAATCTGAATTTATTTTGTTGCCTGCTATAAATCTTCAAAGGTATGTTTTAAGAAATGTTTTATAGTCAAATATTTTTTGCTTTTTATGTTGTTCGCACCGAATCTGAAGATCTTAATCCCTAATTTTAAATACACTTATAAAAGATAGTCTACATGTAATCCAGACTGAAATATCGCCATTGTTGAATGATTAATATTTTGTGACCACATTCAATGACCCAAGAGACTGCAGTTTTTTTAAAGATCAACACATTGCAGTGTAATTCTCAACCTCAGAAAGGGTAACTAGTCTGAATTCAAAGAAACAAATGCAAGACTTATGATACAATATTATTCCATGGCAATTAAAAAAAAATATTAGTAAAATTTGAAAACCAAATGCAGTCAACTTGTATTTTAATGATAGCTGTAAATAGGATAGTGTGTCAAAGTGAGAGGGAATAATGTTTTTGTTTGGTTTTGTGAAAAAGTCATGTATACGTCATGATTTTTGTACGCTGTCTTTATGGAATGAAATCTTTATGGAAATAAATCTTTTTGTCAAATCTTTGGTCTTTTAAAATTCTTGTACAAAACATTAAATTATTACAAATATGTCTTCATTGAGTATAGACTAAATGATTAGCAGGGATTGATGGTTACTTAAAAGGTGATGAGTACCACAAAATGTTTTATGAAGAATTTTCTGATAAATGCTTAATTAGTGTCCATGGCTACTTATTAATAAGTTGATTACAAATGATTTCTAAAAATGTTTAAAAATAAATTGGACTTTATTTGCTGTACCATCTATGTATGCATTTCAAAGACAATTATAAAGTGGAATTGTGTCAGCTTTGAAGAATGCAAAAAACACAGGACATAGTACAAAAAGCATACTGCAGAAAAGTTTTATGCTATATATTTTGTCTTAATTTAAGTTTCTCATATATATATGTGCGTGTGTGTGTGTGTGTGTGTGTGTGTGTGTGTGTGTGTGTGTGTGTGTGTAAATAGAACACAATGACTATCAATTAGGGAAGAGAAAATAACTATTTAATTATGTATAAGATTTTCTGAATCTCCAATGACTTGTTGTAAAACCTTGAATGGATTTCGTTAGTTAGACCACGTATACATCTGGTGAAACGAAACGAAAGCATCAAAATTCTTGGTACTTTTCCATGAGTCATGTCATGTGCTCAATTTTCATTTTATGTTTTTATCCTATGAACCATTATGTAAAATAAATCTATCAAATGATAAATATCAGCTGAACTCCACCAGATGGATTTTAGTAGAGTCAACCAGATTAACCTACAGTGTCCATGACCTCCAAGATCATGCAAGTTTTTGTAAATTGTGAAAAATATGGAAAACCTCATTTCAAACTTGATGCCACTGCAGTTGCACTCTAATAATAATAATAATAAATGACTACTCTGCTGGACATCCTGCAATACCTACACAGTTGATACGCTACATATGTGGCACATATATGCCGAAGGTGAAGACTCCAGCAACACTGGAAGTGCTAAAAAAACAACTTCAATAGATCAACTCCTTCTAGGTTGTGGCATTTATCAAGGAAACATTTACGAAACTGCAACAAAAAAAAAGTTATAACGTTATAACACTAATAAGATAGGTGTGACAGATGGCAGCACATTACACAAAGACAGTTGTTCCCAACCCTTCAGGAACCAAGAGCTACAACTCAATAATCTTCTGAGAGCGATCATATGACAGATGTGAAAATTATAAATGAAACTCTATTGACATATTTTATATGCAAATATATACCAGTTACAACAGATATTTTAAAGTGAAAGAAAACTTTGTGCAGTTCTTTGTTAATGGGACTTCTGACTCTGAGGAAGTAGCTTCTCATTGTCTGAGCAGTAGAAGCTCATTGCAAACCTCAGGCAGGTCAGCAGGTGTCAATCAGTCATTCTAGATTTGTACTTTGATTTGATGATCTTCATGTGAGAAAATACAAATCCACAAATAAATGGATCCAAAGAGTGGTGTCAAGATGAAAACACATCTTCTGAGGTTGGGATATTTTTTCTATAGCAGGTTCCAGAAGTTTCAGCTCATACCAGATACCCAGTTCTATTTGTGTCACCTAATTTTCAAATGTTATTTTAGAGACAGTCTCATCAATATTTCCACTATGACAAACTCAGATATCTAGCCTCACTTTACTTCAGTAAAGTGCCTCAAACTCAAAGTACAATGGCCACAGTGAGCCACATTAAACGGAAAATAATGCTGAACAACAAGTGGATAGCAACTCAAAGCCACTGTTATTCTTCCTCTCTCTCTCTCTCTCTCTCTCTCTCTCTCTGTCTTGCTGTTGGCTCTATACTTTACACACAAACTTGTTGTTGTGACAACTGACTGATAAACAACCCCACAAGGTGACACACCAGAAAATATATATAAATGCAGCAGAAACAAAAACATCACAGGAATGTTTTTCCTGTGATTGTCACCATATGAGTCACTCACTTACAGTGGTAATCAGACCTATAGATACATTTGCTTTTTGTTATTGATCTCAAGTGTTGGTTCCTCCATCAATTTCCTCCTTCTAGATTCCTGGTTCTGTTCCCCATCCTGCTGCTTTGGTTTCTGCATTCCTCTAAAGATGTTTTACACATAATAGCTCCTAACTGGATTCCACATCGACCTCCACCTGCTGACATCCTGCCGTCACTGATCCATCCTGGAAGAACACAGAGAGCCTGTCAACCACAGTCCCACAAAACTCACTTACTTCCTCCTCAAGCCTTTGTTTTTTTTTGTTTGTTTTTTCCAGAAGAGGTCCTGGAGATAAAACAATGATCATATAAAAATAACATCTAATGACTTTTTCAGAATCCTAATAAAAACAGGAAACCATGCCACAAGTAAAGGTACATAACAGGAACATTTGATAGAGATAAGATATGACTAACAAAAACTACTACACAGACAAACTCAAGAAGACTAAAGAGGAGCACAAGGAAAGACACACAACCCAACACACAAAATGCTAGGGTTGTAGCAATTAGTTAAAATATAAATTAAAATGATCAGATCAAGCTTGAACGTGATTTCCTGCCTTATGATATTTTTGTATTAGGATATTTTTGTATGCAGAAAGAAGGCAGAGTTTAATGCATATTTATGCATACTTTGTTTTCTCTTTTGAATATCTTCAGCCTTACACTGAACAGAGGTCAATTTAAGAATGAAAGTACATGACTTTGTTTAACATTTTGAACAGTCTATCATATTTTTTATGTATGGTCAGTCTGCATTTTCTTTATTGGTCTATTGTTATAGCTGGTCTATAGATAACTACCATATCATATTAGATGGACCTGTTCTTGGTCATAAACACTGTAAAACACAATCCTGTGCAGATGTTAGATTATATCTTATATACAATGATTTGAATGTTATAGAGCATGGTTAATTACCGAAATGTTACAACAATGAACAACATTTATATGAGAAAAATGCTTGTGTCGCTGGAAACGCCTCAAATCGTATATTTTAAGACAACCAATCAGATGCCAGGAATCAGAACCCACCTCCTACTTAAATTTGAACCAGTGGCCAAACAAAGACAGTCTCAAAATGATTCTGTTATGGGTCATGCTTCTCCTTCATCAAGGATGTGAGTTAAATATCCATTAATTTAAATATGTCATGTAGATATTTGAATGCCTGTTATATTTATGACTGCTCTTGTTTCCAGTGGTGTGGTCATGTGGTGCTTTTACCTTATTTTAACAATTTTTTTTATCTTTCTTTCTAATGCAGATGGTTTGGTTCCAGTGATCACAGCTCATCTTGGTGAAGAAAAAACACTTACATGCCTTTTGCCCGATGTTAAAGACAGACGTAATAAACTTTTTTGGTACAGGCAAACTGCAGGAGATACTCTGGAAGTAATTGTAAAGCTTGTGACTCTTGCAAACCCAGAGTATGGAGCAGGTTATTCTGAATCGAGAGTGGAAGCTGTACTTACTGACAAAGTGAGCAACCTGACCATTTTAAAAGCAGCTCAAGAAGATGAAGGAATGTATCACTGTGGCTTTACTGACTGGAACCAAAATGTTTGGCAGGGGCTCTACTTGATAATAAAAGGTAATGTATTTTAAAAAGTATTTAGCATTTTTATATCAAAATGTTTACAAAACTGCACGAGAGATTTATAAATTTTTAATACAAGAATATATATAAATTTTGGATCCGTTATGTTTGTTTTTGCACTGTTAAAGTAATGTAATAAAAATGTGCATATTTATGTCGCCTTTAAAGTGAAAAAAAGTAAGTTATGTTTTACGTTACAGTCCGGTATTATTTACTTCACTAAGTACTCTCTAGAAGACTTTTGAGAGAGAGAAATTAGAAAGTATACACATAATACATTCTTTTGTAAATTTTAGTTTCAGTAAAACAGATTTCATGTCAAAATTTGGCCAACACTGGCGAAAGGAAACATTTATTTTAATCAACTGAACTAAAAACATATAAATAGCTAATTTATCTTGTGTTGAAGATAAAAAAAATTGTACAATTTACATTTGTAAAATTCTATATTTTTGTCATTGAGAAAGTGCTTGAGATGATCTGTTCCCATTTATTAATCACAGTACTCTGGTGGCCCAGTGAATTTAGTTTTTTTAACTTTACAAACTTTATAGTTTTACCTTAGCTTAATATTTAGCTGTTTACTTAATTGGACTTGATTTGTTTTGTGCTAATTAATGAGAGTTGCCTTCAGAAGAAACATGACACACATTAATTAGAAAAGACAAATGGTGGAGAGCTCAAACTCTAAGATGTTATTGAGAACTCGATGCAATGTGAGTTTTTTTAAACTGTCTTTAGCAGTTGTCAACAAACTCATCTAGAAGTTTGAAAACTAATTCAAAGATGTTTGCTTGACACAAATGTTACTTTCCTAGATGATTCTTTTAATTTATATATTTTATCTGTCTCCAAGGTTCTCTTATAATTCTAAATCTAGAATATGTCAAAAATGTTGCATTTTCTAACATTTTGTACAATAATCTGCAGGAAACACTGTGGGAACGTCAAACTACAGAGTAGTTCAGAAGAAGATGGTATCAGATTCCAGCGGTCCAGACGCTTATGTGACTCTCCAGTGCTCCATCCTCTCAGATTTTGAGAACAAGACTTGTTCAGAAGATCCCAGTGTGTTCTGGTTCCGATCAGATAAATCTCACCCGGATATCATCTACGCAGATGGAAACAGAACTAACAGATGTCAGAGGAAAATTGATAATCGGACAAAATGGGTTTATAATTTCTCTAAGAACATCAGCTCCTCTGATGCTGGGATTTACTACTGTGCTGTGGCCACATGTGGAGAGATATTATTTGGAAATGGAACCAAACTGGGTGTTAAAGGTAACTGGATAATTTCATTTATTACATGAACTATTCAATATACAATATTCCATTTAATTGCCAACAGACTTTCTTTGCCCACTTGTACTCTTGTTATTTTTATTTTATTTTATTTTATTTCATTTTATGGTGTTTTAGGGTCCAGCTTGTGGTCTCGGGTTGCTGGGAAAGTCATTCTTCTTCTGTGTGCTGCTCTAGCAATAAGTCTGATTGCGATACTTGTCCTTATTTGGTTCCTCCAGACAGACTCATGTGCTCACTGCAAAGGTAAGAAATTTAACCTGATGCTGTTGATCTAATTAAATTGCTGAAGTCATATTTGTTTGCTTCTTTTTTTTATAATTCAGCTGGTAGTGAGCTTCAGAAACACATTAGCAGACAGAATCCTCAAGAGGTAAGGAATCAAAACATGTATTGATTAGAACAAAAGTTTTGTAATTGAGTGAATTATAAATTTCTTTCATTTCTAAGAGATGCCAGGGTGAATGGATTTATTCTGCTGCCATCTTTACGACAATGAACTGTCACCGGGGAGGACTGATGAAGGAAGTGGAAAAAGAGAGGCTATCCGCTGCTGTCGAAGCTTTTGGATTAAATTAAGGAAATTGTTTGGCTTAACTTTAAACAGAATAAAAGAATGAATAAAGATTTATTTTTGCATTGAATGTAGAATAGTCAAATACATTTGGTTTTTCAAGAATATTTTTCTGTTTTATTCATTTTATAATTTCTGGTGCAAGCCATTGATCCATTTTCCTGTTTCTTCTTAAGTGAATATTTTTTTTATCTCACTATTGTACAGCTCTAATATTTTTTATTAAATTTTGAATGCATTACTCTTAGTATGTATAATAAATTAAAAGCTGTGTTTGAAATTGGATTTTCTTTTACAGGATAAAATCATTTAACTGTGAAGTGTGTACCCTATTTTGTTTGAAATATGAAACCAAATAAAACTGTTTGGAAAGCATAAATTGTTTTATTTAACAAAATGTTGGTCTGATGCATAACAAACTGAACAGTATTGTACTGTTTACTTTTAGAAAGTGAAAATAGATAATCGTTCTCCACAATGTCCATTTAAAGGTGATCAGT
>NW_006799974.1:25038-28797 GCF_000485575.1 Poecilia formosa
ATTAAATCTTATATATAATGATTTGAATGTTATAGAGCATGGTTAATTACTCAAAATGTTACAACAATGAACAACATTTATGTGAGAAAAATGCTTGTGTCGCTGGAAACGCCTCAAAATGGTATATTTTAAGACAACCAATCAGATGCCAGGAATCAGAACCCACCTCCTACTTAAATTTGAACCAGTGGCCAAACAAAGACAGTCTCAAAATGATTCTGTTATGGGTCATGCTTCTCCTTCATCAAGGATGTGAGTTAAATGTCCATTAATTTAAATATGTCATGTAGATTTTTGAATGCCTGTTATAATTATGACTCCTCTTGTTTCCAGTGGTGTGGTCTTATTGCACATCATGTGGTGCTTTTACCTTAGTTTAACAATTTCTTATCTTTCTGTCTAATGCAGATGGTTTGGTTCCAGTGATCACAGCTCATCTTGGTGAAGCAACAACACTTACATGCCCTTTGCCCGATATTAAAGACAGACGTAATAAACTTTTTTGGTACAGGCAAACTGCAGGAGATACCCTGGAAGTAATTGTAAAGCTTGTGAGTCTTGCAAGCCCAGAGTATGGAGCAGGTTATTCTGAATCGAGAGTAAAAGCTGTACTTACTGACAAAGTGAGCAACCTGACCATTTTAAAAGCAGCTCAAGAAGATGAAGGAATGTATCACTGTGGCTTCACTGACTGGAACCAAAATGTTTGGCAGGGGACCTACTTGTTAATAAAAGGTAATGTATTTTAAAAAGTATTTAGCATTTTTATATCAAAATGTTTACAAAACTGCATGAGAGATTTATAGAATTTTAATACAAGAATATATATAAATTTTGGATCAGTTATGTTTGTTTTTGCAATGTTAAAGTAATGTGATAAAAATGAGCATATTTATGCCGTCTTTAAAGTGAAAAAAAAGTAAGTTAAGTTTTACGTTACAGTCTGGTATTATTTACTTCACTAAGCTAGAAGTAATCTCTAGAAGACTTTTGAGAGAGAGAAATTAGAAAATATACATATAATACATTCTTTTCTAAATTCTAGTTTCAATAAAACAGATTTCATGTCAACATTTGGCCAACACTAGTGAAAGGAAACATTTATTTTAATCAACTGAACTAAAAACATAAAAATAGCTAATTTATCTTGTGTTGAAGATAAAAAAAATAATGTAAAAACAGTAATTTTTAAAATTCCATATTTTGGTCATTGAGAAAGAGCTTGAGATAATCTGTTTCCATTTATTAATCACAATACTCTGGTGGCCCAATAATTTAGTTTATTAGATTTCCAAACTTTACATTTTTACTTTATGTTAATATTTAGCTATTTACTTAATTGAACTGGATTTGTTCTATGCTAAATAATGAGAGTTGCCTTCAGAAGAAACATGACACACATTAATTCGAAAAGAGAAATGGTTGAGAGCTCAAACTCTAAGATGTTTAGCGAGAACTCGATGCAATGTGAGTGTTTTGCTGTATATTTTATCCATCTCCAAGGCTTTCTTATAATTCTAAATCTAGAACATGTCAAAAATGTTGCATTTTCTGACATTTTGTACAATAATCTGCAGGAAACACTGTGGGAACGTCAAACTACAGAGTAGTTCAGAAGAAGATGGTATCAGATTCCAGTGGTCCAGACGGTTATGTGACTCTCCAGTGCTCCATCCTCTCAGATTTTGAGAACAAGACTTGTTCAGAAGATCCCAGTGTGTTCTGGTTCCGATCAGATAAATCTCACCCGGATATCATCTACGCAGATGGAAACGGAACTAACAGATGTCAGAGGAAAATCGATAATCGGACAAAATGGGTTTATAATTCCTCTAAGAACATCAGCTCCTCTGATGCTGGGACTTACTACTGTGCCGTGGCCACATGTGGAGAGATATTATTTGGAAATGGAACAAAGCTGGAAGGTTGTATGATTTTATGGTTTCCATTGAAAAATCTATTTTCAAACATAATCTTTCCCAGAAACAACAATTTCTTTTGTCTTTCCTTCACAGAGCGAGAGGCAGACCCTGAATTTCCCGTACTAGTGATAGCTGTGACCTGTTTGATTATTTCCATGATTATAAATGCTGTTTTTGTCTTTTACCGAGCTCCAAGAGCAGCATGTAAACAATTTAAAGGTAAATGTTACTGAAATTATGGGATTTAAAAACTAACAGAAACATTAGCTAAGCCCTGTATAGTACACACATCCCCTTGATCAATTTATAATACTAAACTTTAACACTCAATAACACTTTTGTAATCACATAATCATGTACAATAAGCGGGACAAATTTCAGATTCTAGACAGAAAAGCACATTTTAAACGTTGCTTAAAAGTGTCAATGAGAGTAAAAACAAAGCTTTAAAGTCAGATTCAGTCAGATTCAGATTATTCTTGTTTCTTTCCCTGTAACTAGAAGTAGACAGCGCCTCTTCAGAAGAAAGATGGAGGAACTTGAGTCAGCAAGGCGATCTAATTGTAAGTCAAGGGAAAAACTCAAGTGAACAGCTACTGAAATAGTTTCTATCAGCGTGCATTGTAATGAGCTTTTCATTTGCTGTACAGAATGAAGATGGGCGGGATCTGAACTATGCAGCTTTACACTTCGGTGCTGGGAAAGCTACAAGAGGAAAGAAGAGAAAAGAGACCGAGGACAGTGTGTACTCCCAAGTTAAGCTCTGAAATCTGTTTATATGTGTGGGATGTTTAAAACATCCAACTAGTGAAAATGAGTGAATAAATAAAGCATCAAAAATGTGTTTTTTTTCTTTGATTTTACCAAAATGACAAGTTTTATTTTTGTTACTTTTTGTAAGTAAACTTGCAAATCTCAGTAGTTCTTTCATTTGACCAAGAAACTATTATATCAAGAGTGCTGATAAAACTTCATCCTGAAATCTGGCATTTGTATAATTTATTCTGGTCATTGTCCTTTTAATTTTTTTTATAATTTTTTTTAGATTTATGCTCAACTTCAGATATATTTTGTGGTTTTTACCTGTAAAAGCTACTATATAAATACTGATAATTTACTTCCATTTAATCATCAGCTGCGCAAAACGCCTCGGTGGACGACACTGCAATAACACAAAATCTTACCTAGTATTTTTGTTCTAGTTTTAGGTGTAAGTATATTTGTATACTTAAAATAAGAAAAAACACAAGCAACTTTTCAGCATAAGATAGGAGCTTGTTTTGAGTCAATAATCCCTTAATATTGATGTACTAGTTGAACATTTGTGGAATGAGAGTGAGAGACATTTATTTAAATTAGCATAATGTAAGTAAAATACAAAAACATGTTGCAGCTAAAAGGGACTTTGCATGCAAATATAATATTTCTTGAGATTTGAGATGTAACATCTTTCATTAGTTGGCTATTCTTTATTGATTTTAAACATTATTTCCAGTCCATCTTGACACACAAATAAATAAAAATATTTTACATGCAACAAGATTACAAAATACAGTATTTGTTATTAAGAGAGTTGTCCTGTTACTGTAAAGCGATCACACATTACCCCAACCTTTCAACCAAATGTTTCCACCCAATTGTCACCAGTAGATAAGAGCATATGCTGTGTCAGAACTTAGATGGCAAATGAGTTTCTGTATCCTCTTTTTACCGCATGATGTCTTACAGATTAGTCAAAAACCAGCTCAAGCAAGAGTAACCCATTCATCCATTTTCTTACACCCTTGTCCTTAGTGGAGTCACCAGGGGTGATGGTGCCTACCTCCAGCGAGACATT
>NW_006799974.1:29408-46392 GCF_000485575.1 Poecilia formosa
CTATATGGTTGTTTCTTTCGCATATTCATCCAATTTGATGAGATTGCTAGACTCTGCTTTATGCAATCTTAAGAGTATATGGAACAAGGTAGTTCAAAGTGTTTTATGTGAATTAGAGGAAAAACAAACAAAATGAAAAAAAAAACAGAAGAAAAGCGAAAGAAAAACAAAACAACAGCAAATGCACTCCACAATTTATAAAATAATAAAAGTCTCTCTCGATAAGTAAATAGGAGTTTCTCTGGATCTTAAGGTTGTTCTAACCAATAAATGACATCGGGAAGAAAATGGCACATATAGCAAGATAAGGCACAGACATGGAGTCAGTGAAAGGCGGTGAAAATCAAGGAGTGTATCTGTTTGCTGTGAATGTGTAAGCATGTGTATGATCACGAACTGTGTAGCTCTCCCAGGCAGCAGTGTCTGTTATGATGGTCTTATCTAAGAGCAAGTCCTTGGTAGTGCTCTGTTCCACAGTCACATGGGTGTCTTCAGAAGGAAGTGAGGTGGAAAGGAGCATCAGGTTTACAAATCATCCAGGAGATTTGAAATAGCCAGCCACCCAAAGCTGACACATGGGAGCCAGTTCAGACACAGACAATATGCTTTGGATTGGGCAGACTTTAAACATACATCTCTGTTGATTCCAATCCTCCAAATTAGTACAGTTGTTTCCACGGAGCTGAAACTAGCAACTTCTGTAATAGCAATTCCACTCTGATGGTGAGTTCTAGGGTCCACAGCTGGCCTGCAAATTTCAGCAAGAATCACTTGCTCATCTATCCCACAGCATGTCAGTCTGAGTGTTTGCTAGTCGGCCCAATCCATCACAAATTTGTCAACATGCCAGGCATCTGCCAACTCCAAACAGCAGAAATCCTGTCATCATGAATCCAAATAAATCCAGGGTGTATCACTCCGAGTAAACCCCAAGTGGGCTCTCCTCTGCCCAGTCTTCTCGTTGAAAAAATTTGACCAATTTCATTGAGAGACCAGTTGACCAGATCCATAATTTGTAGATTTGGAGGATGTGCAAAGAGAGACTTCAAAAAAGCAGCACAAAAACAGAGCAAGTAGGGTGAAGGTGGGTAGGGAGGGAGCAGAGGAAAAAAGCGTCCGCCTTCACTGAGAGCTAGAGAGAGAGGGGAAAGAATAAGCTTAACTTAGCTGAATGGTCGGAGCTGCTGGAGTTTCTGAACACTCATTCACTTTTGGGCATTATACTTTTGGGCACTCGCTGAATATTGAACTATTTGTGTAGGACATTAAACATACATCTAAACATCATGAAATATGAAAATGCAACACTAAATAAGACTGTACTCTCATTGCAAAAATAAAATTCCTTATTCTGGCAAGGCAGAACATTGTAAATGTTTCACCCTTGCTTACAATAAATATTCGCTAAAATGTTATGCATCAAATGCAACAGTCTCTAAAAATCTTAACAAATTTAAAGTTGTATAAAAATTCCCTGAATTCTCCTCATTTAAATCAACATATGAGGCATTTTTGGAGAGTCCAACATACAGAGAAAGAAAATTTGATATATTTCCTGGTTTTTATGAAGTGATGAAAAAAATTACAAAACCATAAGTATCATATCACATACAAACAAATACATAAACAGCATCAATTTGCAAAAGTCCAAGTGGCAACACATGTGAATGAGCTCAGTAAGATACACCACATGGGTGTATATCAATATTTTGACTTTGATCAAAATATTGAGAATTGGACTTACAATTCTGTAAGTCCAATGTCATAAATTCTGTTTTAGGAAAGATTAGAGTATGTGAGCTTGGAAATGATAAAACTCTGGTTGCTACACTTAATTAGCAACACAAAACCCACTTATTGACTTTATTTCTGCTTTGCAATTTTTTCCAGCAAATGACTATCAGGTCTTTGTTGGATCCACCATTTTACAAATCATAATAATTTGGAAGAATATATCCTACTTTATAATTTGACTGCTGGTATTGTTCAAAACAAAGCAAGAGATTTTAAAGATTTGAGGCTTTCTTAAAACAGGAAATTCCATGGAGACAGACAAGGCACATCGCAGAGAACATGAGACAGTTTATGCAGATTACTGTGGAGTTTGACTTTAAAACGTACAAACAATACAGTAAAACTGATATGATAAAGTATAGTTTTTCTAATATAGTTTTATGAACGCAGAAGCTAAAAAAAAAGAAACAGTCATATAAAAGAAAGGAGAATATGTATATCACTATGCTTAACAAAATGTCTTCTGCAGTGGAGCTTGCCTGTTGTAATCCTCATCACCGTCTGTGACTGCACGTTTAAATAGGTCAATGCACGTGATGTAAACTGTAGCCTGAGAGATCACAGCCTTTTGAGACATGTGAATTCAGGATGAAGTTACCAAGGTATGTTGTCCTGCTGCATTCAGAATGTCTGTTTTCATATATTAATATGAAAACAGACATTCTGACATTCCTGACATTCCAACAGACATTCCTGTATTTATATCTTCATCTAAATAGTGGAGTTGCAGAGGATTTGTGACATACTTAAAAAGCTAAAGTACATCACTATACATCTGTATAACTAAATTAGTGAATTGGCTTTCACTTTGCCATATTTAGCACCCTGGTGTTATTGCTACTGATCTGCATCAATTAAAAGATTTTCAGGTCAAAATCTAACTTAAACAGATTCCATTTGAAAACAACACAATTTGAAGTGTTGTTCAATTACTGACCATCAACATGACAATCGAATGATTATTACTATAATGACAAGGCCTGGCCCCTAGAAGAGAAAGACTTCTGCTGCAGGAAAGGGTCTTAGATTGTGCATTTTGAGTTAACCAATCAGATGGTCTCGTAACCACTCCTCCTTCTGTCACTGGAATAAAACCTCGTGTTTCAGTGAAAACAGCTTAAAGATGAATCTGTTATGGCTCACACTGATCCTCCTGCACCAAGGATGTAAGTTAGATAACAAACAAAACCTCTGAGTGTTAGTGAGCATACGATTTTGAACCTATGTATCCTCATAATTTATCTTTTTCTGCAGGTTGTGTCTTACTTGTTTGTCCTGAATAGCGTGTTAACACGTTTTTTTTTATTCTTCATATTACAGATGCCTTGGTTCCAGTGACCATCGTTCAACTTGGAGACCCTGTAACTTTGAAATGCTTTTTTCCAGAAGAAAAGAAAACCAGCAGTAGTGAACTTCACTGGTACAAACAAAGTGCAGGAAATTCACTGGAATTAATTGTGAAGCTGTTGGAAAATACCACGCCTACTTATGGACCTAAATATTTGGGCTCAAGACTGAGTGCAACATATTCAGAGAAAATTAGCAATCTGACGATTATGAAGACGACTGAAGAAGACGAAGGCATGTATCACTGCTCTGTGATTGACTGGAACAAGAACATTTGGCAAGGGACCTATTTGCTAATAAAAGGTATTTTAATTTTTAAAAATACTTCAACAAGACAAATGCTTACAAATAAACATTTTTCTTTTGATCTGTATAAACATCAAACGACATCTTAATAAATAATCCAGTTAAAGATTATCCAAAACACGGTTTGTCACATATCACATTTGAGCTACTTCTAAATTTAAAGATAAACACCAGCTAACCATCGATCCTGAGTATGAATCAGTATGTAGAATAGATATATTGTTGGGTGAACTGTTGGAAATTATTAATTGTTTTACTTTACAAATGCATAAGAAAGTAAATTACAGTGACGAAGCAAAAAGTAAAAAGAAAAAGTGGGCACAGGGATTAATCATTGGTTCATAGCAACAGTATGTAAACTGTTCAAAAATCCAGCTGGGGTTCTCAATAGACCTCTAGCATCTCCCAGAGGTCAACTGAAAAGGGAGCTAGATGGATGAGTTTACTCATAACCTTTTACCAGGTTTTTTCACTACATGCAATCAAATGTAGTGATCCATCGCAGCAAGTTTTTTAAATGTATTTGTGAAATGTATTTTTGATTTTGACTTTTTAAAAACTGTTAGTTCTGCTTACAAGAATACATTTAAACTAAAAAGTATTTATGATCCTGACAGATTTAGGATTAAATTAATCACCTAATTTGACCAACAGGTTTCTTCTCAATGGAAGTAATCTTCACATAGTGGAGGCAAGTCTATTATCTGTTAGGTTTAGTAAATTTTAATTCAAGTTTAATATATTGCTAACACATATTTCAGTAGCAAAGCAGTTCAAAGAGCTTTACATAATAGAAACATATCAAAATGAACAAATTAAAGATTATGTGTAACTTGTCTAAACTACTTCAGTAAGTGATTAAGAAATTAATGATAATCCAACAGAGGAATCTAATTGCAAGTTGAGTTCAACTCAAAAAGTAACAATCAACCTATTTAAAAAAGTGCCTTAATATGTTTTCAATATTGTTATCTACTAACCACATATTAAAGTATTAATCATAGTACAAATAAAACTATCCCAATGGATTGATCAATAAAAAACTCTGAACAGTTTGCTAAGACTTACCAAGAAAAATGTTTAAAATTTTTGAATTGTAGTCTCTAACAAAAAAAATCTTTTATTTAGGAAACACTGTGGTGTCTTCAAATTACACAGTTGTTCAGACGCCAACAATATCACATCCAGTTCATCCAGGAGACCCAGTGACTCTTCAGTGTTCGGTCCTCTCCAGCTCTGACAGCCAGAAATGTTCAGGAGATCTGAATTTGTTCTGGATAAGAGCCGGAGACAAATCTCTCCCAAACATCATCTACACTGATGGAAACAGAGAAAACAAATGTGAAGAGAAACTGGACTCTCAGCAGAGATGTGTGTATAACTTCTCTAAGACGGTCAACGCCTCTGATGCGACTTTCTACTGTGCTGTGGCCACATGTGGAGAGATATTCTTTGGGAATGGAACACAATTGGATGTTGGTACGATTTTGTGTTTACATTTAATAACATTAATGTAAGCAAGTGATGAAATTAGATAATGTTTTTATGTTTTCCTCAGAAACTATAACTATTTTGTGCATCTTTCATTTATAGCTACATCTCAAGATGACTTTATCACCCTGGTGATAACAATTACCTGCTTGGTAATTTCTGTGATTATAAATATATTTTTCTGCTGCCAAATCCAAAGATCATCATGCAAACTTGTTAAAGGTAAGTGCTAAATGACACTTTTCATAAAAAATAGATAAAAGTAAATACAAAAGGGCATTTATTCAAGAAAGATTCTTAAATGGTTTTGGAGAAAACTATAAATTAAAGTGACATGAACTGGTTTAACATGCTGTTCTGTTATCACAGTGTGAAATAACATGCTTCTAGTATATTATGAATAATCTAATTAAACAAAATGCTGGGTTAAGTACATGACCATATTTCTCTTCTGCGGATACGCAGGGAAAGAAGCCTCTTGTTCTCGAGCAAAACAAACCACCCGGGGGCAGTCAAAAGATTTTACTGTAAGTAAAAATAACAAAAAGAACAACTTAATTGTCGATGTGTAATGAAATATTAACAACCCATCTGGTATAGTAATAACATTTTTAATAAATCCTTCATTTGCTTGACAGATTGAAGAGGAACATGAGCTAAACTATGCTGCGTTACGTTTCTCTGGAGCTAAAAGGACGAAAGGAAAACCAAAGAGAGAGATGGAGACTGAAGAGAGTGTGTATTCACAAGTGAAACACTAAAAAATAAATCTCACAGAGGGAGTGAATAAAATGAAAATATTTTCTTCTTGTTGTTCTATACTCTAAAGAATACAGTAAACGCATATGTTTGCCATTTGCAGTATTTTCACAGACTCAAAAGTTTCTACCTTCTTGCTTGTATTGTTTTTAATCTTTCAAAGTGATTTCAGCTGGATATTTAGTTACAGATGCAACATTTTTTTAATAAAAACAATAAATACTAGCATCTTTTTTTGTTCAAAAAAGAAGTATAAATGTTGATATAATGGTGGATGGATGGTGATTTTTAATAAATAAACTAAAATTCAGCTTTTCCGCCTAATTTACCGAGATAAAATATACCTTAAAACACCTTGGTTATAACAAGAAAAAACATAAATACATTACATTTTTTTCACACTGAAACAGCTCTGCTTGTTGACATTATAGTAATGCAATAAGTATTAGTAAATACAATGCATCCAGAAAGCATTCACAGCTCTTCACTTTTTCAACATTTTGTCATATTACAGCCTTATTACAAATTATTTTAAATTAATCTCTTTCCTTAATATTTTACTCACAAGTTCCCCATTATGAAAATGTGGAAAATAGTTTTTGAGCAATTTGTACATTTATGAAAAATAGATAATCAATGAATCACATTCATGTAGGTATTCCCAGCCTTTGCTTTATGCCTGGGAGGGTGATCCACCTTTGGCAGCAATTACAGCCTCAAGTGTTTTTAAACGTGATACCACAAGCTTAGTCAGCACATCTATATTTATGCAGTTTTGCTCATTCTTCTTGCAGTACATCTCAAGCTCCATCAGGTTGGATGGGGTTGGTCTGTGCAGACATTTTGTGACCTTTCCAAAGATGTGCTCAATCAGATTCAAGTCTGGGCTTTGGATTGGTCTCTCCAGGATATTCACAGAGTGGTTCTGCAGTCAATCCTCTGAGAGCTAGGCCATGTGCTTTTTATTTGTAATGTTTCATCACTCATCTACTGCAACTTAAGGAAAATGCTAGACAGGAACATGCAATCACTAACAGTTTTCAAATTTACTGATCAATTAGCCTATATACTGAAATATAGGCTAATTGATTTAAACATTTCTTTATCTACTTCCCTTGGATTAACTGATCATGGCACATTGGTAGATGGGTGGAATTTTCTTTTTGCCGAATTTGATTGAGAAAGAGGAGAAGCATCAGGATGTCAATAACGGAGTGAAGGAAGAAGGATTTTTGTTTATATTTTAATTATTTTTATTTTTAACAAAGCACAAGAAAAGGGAACCAGTCAGGACAGCACATTATTGATATTTATTTCAGTCTATGATTTTTCTGCAAGTTGTTGCAGCAGCAGCACCCCCTTCAGATGCTGCCTCCCAATGCAACTGTCTGTGGCCTATGTCAAGCACAAGTCCTGCTAATACGACATACAGTTTCTTTTGCTGTCCAACAATGAGGCTAAAGTTCCGAGTCTTCTTTTGTGGTTTTTGTATCCAGGTTACTTGTTTCACTTATCAGCTTGTATGCCGGTTGAGGGTGAAACCTTTGATCAGATACAGATAATTGTGTTTCGATAATTGGTGCACGGCTGGAGCTTCCACCACAAACACCTGCTTGTTGTTGAAGCTGGCAGTGTCCTCTGTCTCTTGAAGAACATGGTGTGCTAAAGAAAGAAGTAGAATGGTGGGGATGGGTCGTCACGAAGCTTCCGCAGGAAACTGCATAGATAGTCTGGCCATGTCAGGTTAAACCAAAGAGTTTTATTTTCAGCATGTGCCTGCATCGTGCCATGCATTAGCATAACCCCAATGCATGGAAACTGCGCCATCTGCACCACACCTTGGATGACATTATGTCCAGGTTGAGGACAGAGAGAATAGTTTTAAAGAGGGGTGAAGGAAGCCATCTTTGTCAAAAGAAAGAAAAAACAACACTGAACTGATGGGGGAGAGTTGCAGTTTCAGCTTTCATGCATCTACAATCCCTGCTTTGCAATGGTGGACACTGTAATCAGTAGACTGCTGTGTTGTTTTCTGAGTCCTTTTACAGAAACAAGTAACAAGCTGAAGCCACCTGATGATGTACTGACATGTGGAGCCACTCGGCTACAAAAAGTCTACACCACCTGTTAATTCTTCATCATAAAAATGCAATTAAAAAATGACAACCTTGTGTCCTAATCAAATATCTATTAATTAGTATACACCTGCACTTGGCTCTTAAAAGTTATTTTCATGAAAACACAAATTCTAAAATATTAACACAAAGAAAAAAAAGACAGTAAACAGGAAAATCAAGGAAGTTCTGATAAGATCCCTTTAAATTGTTTGAGAAAATCATCAGGAGTTATTGGTTTTCTGACCTGATAACTAGCTGTTATTATCCTGGAGGTTGCTTTCACATGTCATTACTAAGATTAAAATTCTGAAGAAAACTTGTTTATCTGCTACCAATAAAAGCAAAGATGCTGTTGTTCAGTATATGTGTGCTGTGTTCAATATTTGTGTTTTATTAGCTTTTTGTGACCCCATAGGGAAATGTTGAAAATACATTCATAAGCAATTGCTTATTGTTCAGCAAAATGATTGTTTTGCAAAAGCCAATGCATTATTGGATTTACCTGCTAGAGGCTTGAGGTAAGTTTCAGATGTACATGGGTATTTTGTAACTTTGGGTTTTTAGAACAAAAGAAGACATGAGGTAAGTGTCATTAGGCAAAAAAGACGTTCAGGAGGGTTTTTACTCCAACCAAGTTTGACCTTCAGATGTTCAGTGATTATCTTGCGCAATTGATTGCCAGTCCACAGCGGTTATGAGACTGGACAGGTTGCCACTCCTTCAGAGGGAAACACAGAGACACACAGGACAAACAACTATGACACTTTACATATGCATAAGGACAATTTAGACCAATCTTTTATGTTTTTGAACTATTGGAGAAAGCTGGAGTTCCCAGAAAGAATGCAGGGATGCACCAGGACAACACAGACTACATGCAGAAAAACACTAAGACCAAGATTTAAAGCAAGAACCTTCTTGTGTAATTTATTTATCAGATTTTAGTAGTATTGACTATGAGTAAAAACGTCTAAGGCATTGATTTAGAAAGTCTCCCTGAATTTGCTAGTCGTCTCTATTTTTTGTTATGTGTAGGAGTTGTAATAGATCTAAAACTTCAGCATGTCAAGCACTGAGGACTGCAGTTGATCACTCCTAATAAAATATGACAATATATCTTGGTCTAGTGATTGAGTTTGTTGTAGTGCATGTCCACCATGTCAATTTATAAAGCTAAAGAATAGATTAATGAGCTATATTACTGGTTTGTCTGTATTACTGGTTATCAATAGTGAGCACTCACTTTGACTTCACAAACAGAAGAACGTGGCTTTAAATGCGGTAAGGAGTTGGCAAGCTTATTTATAGACAGAAATTTGGGTTAAAATGCAAAGACTCTTGTGTCTGTCTATAAATAACCCCTTAAATATGAGCACATTTTGAACAATTTCCTATATGTTCTGATTATCACAACCTAATTATGTCCAGTGATGCATAAAGAAAATAATTTGCCTGTACAGATTTTAGACATTTACGACTAACACATCTGCATGAGGTGAGATAATATAGTGACATGGGATAAATTTTATACAATGTCTTGGTGACTTTACAGTCATTAAAGTACAATAACCAAGACAAAGAACCGGAAAAGGGAAGAGCGATTGTGGCGACAAATGTTCTTTGATTGGATATTTAAAAAAAAAACAACAACAAAAAAAAACAAAGACATCCTGGAACACCACACCTCCTTCTCTAACTTAGGCAAGAACAAGTCTGTCAAAGAAGGTAGTGTCAAGATGGATCTTTTGTTGGTTGCACTGCTTCTCCTTCCTCAGGGATGTAAGTTAAACCCGCATTCATTTAAATGTTTCATGTAGTTGAATTCCTATTAGATTAATGACAGCTAATGTCTTTATTTTACATATCTTTTGACATCGTCTGCCATTTTCTTTATTCTAATCTTACTTTTTAAATTTTGTCGTACTTCTTTCCAAAATGTAGATATGTTGGTCCCAGTGAAAACAGTTGCTCTTGGTGAACCAGCAACTTTTACATGCCAATTTCCTGGTAATAAGCTGAGCAACAATGAAGTCCAGTGGTACAAACAGACTACAGGGGATACTCTTGCATTGATTGTGAAGCTGCGGAAGCATGCAGATCCTGCATTTGGGCAGGAATTTTCTTCCTCAAGAATGACTGCATCAAAAAATGAGACTGTTAGCAGACTGACAATACTGAGAACAGTTCCAGAAGATGAAGGGATGTATCACTGTGCTACCATCGATTGGGCAGAAAACGAATGGCAGGGGACCTATTTGTATTTAAAAGGTAATGTAAAAATATAAGTGCTTGTATTTGTTGCTGCTTCAGCAACTTTGAACAATTCTGTCACTTATGATGAAATATCACCTCTCTCACTAAGTTTATTATCAGATATAATTTTACCTGGTGAGATTGGAAAATCACTTCCAGTACAACTACAATTCTATATGCTCACCTGTAATTGCTCTAAAAAAACATTGGGACAATCAAAATAAGATTTTATATTTGAATTGCATAAGCCTCACCCAAAACTAAGTGACTTCATCACTTTGGGAATGAAAATTTTAAATAATTAAAGCCACTCAGAGACCAAGAAATTAAGAAAAACAAGAAAGAGAGAAACTGTGGGTAAATATGTTTTCAATTTGACTCTGTCCTTAATTTTCTAAATTGTGTTTAAAGATACTAAAAACGTTTCGATTACTGTTTTTTTTCTTAAATAGAAAACGCTGAGAGGACATCAAAGCATACTATCGTTCAACAGCTGACGGCAGCAGATTCGCACCTTCCAGGAGACTCTGTGACTCTACAGTGTTCGGTCCTCTCTAATTCTGACAAGATGTGTCCAGAAGACCTCAGTGTATTCTGGTTCAGAGCCAGATCACACAACTCCCATCCACACATCATTTATGTAGATGGAAACAAGCATGATGACTGCAATAAGAGAAATGACTCTCAGAGGAGATGTGCATTTTCTAAAGACATCAGCTCCATTGACAACGGTACTTACTACTGCGCTGTGGCCACATGTGGAGAAATATTTATTGGAAATGGAACAAAAGCCAAAGTTCAAGGTAACTGTATAGTTTGATGTATGATAATTTTCTATTTTATGTATGATGTATATTGGAAAAAAAATATTGTGACAGTAACTACAAAGGCAATTAGCTTTTACTCATTGTCACTCAAGTTTCCCTCCTGTTTAAATAATGATTTAGGGTTCAACTTGTGGTTCCAAGATATCAACACAGCTTTTCTTCCATTCTGCGTGGTTTTAGCTTTAAGTCTTATTTCAACAGTTGCGCTGATATTCTCCATTAGCACAAGCAAGTATATGGACAACAAAGGTAATACAAGTTAGCAGTTAATTTCTGTGTAAAAGTGCATCAATCCTATTAATATATTTTTTGTTCCAAAAAACAGCTGGTGTTGACCTACACAAGTACTATAGTCGTGAGAAAAGACGACAGGTGAAGTATTAAAATGTATATTTTAATTTTAATTGTTAAATTTTGTTGTAGTTATATATTTTGATCAATCTTTTCTATTTTCCAAGGGGGGTGAATATGGACCATTGTACTCTGTGGTTGTCTTCAGCATAAGAAACCAGGAAGTGGATCCCTGAAACAACCATAGAGACAGAAAGTTCACACCAATCAAAGTTTTTGGACTCAAGATCTTTGGTGTCACCTGTAACTAAACATTGAATAGATAGTTGTTTAGATCATATTGCTTTAGTAAAATAAAGAGAACTGTGAATAAAATAAGATGTATTATATTTCAACTCTATGCTAAAAACAGTGTGTTGATGTTTTTATAAATATGTTTTGTCTTTGTAAGAAAATATTTAGGTTTTTTTTGTTTTGTTTTTGTAATAGAGCTGCCTACCTGTAGGATACTTGAAATGTAATGTTCTTTGTTCAAAATTTTGTCCAGGTCTTCATGTCCTTTCTGTCTTTCTTTGCTACTCTAAATTCTTTTGTGACCAAAATTATTTTTCTAATAATAAAAAATTTATGTGAACAATAATTTACCAACTCTGTTATCTATTTGTTTTCTATTTGTCATTCAATAAATGTCTTTATATGTGGAAAAAAGAGCATTTAGGAACTGATATGATTCATGATCAAGGTTTTGATCTTGAAACTATTAAGAAAAAACACAAGGAAAAAGGTATTTTCCTATGGAAAATGTGAAAATATCATTTTAACCTGATGCAATCAAGTTAAAATGCAACTGTGTGCACATTTACTAAGCAAGTGAGTATTTTTATCATATCTTTAGGGGTATTTTCTGACCCCAAGCTTAATGGATTTAATCATACCCTCCCTGTGAATGAGAGCGCATGAGGCCAAGGGAGGATAACATTGTATATCAAGCTGTGGATAATGATTAGGCAGCCTCTTTTATTTAGGCAAAATGGTGCAAAAAGGAGATTTAATTGATTCTGAAAAGTTAACAATTACTAAACTTATCTCAGACGGATTCGTCACTTTTGAAATTGCGTGATGACAAAACCATCACATTTTGTGGCAAATAGTCTACAGGGTTCCAAGAAAAGTGTTGAGGAAAAAAAAGACACAAGTTAACTGCAACAGATTTGAGAAGATCCTTGAACCTTGACGCTTCCATGTTATCCTCCAGTTCCATCGTATTCCATAACTACAACCTACCTGGAGTACCTGGAAGTACAAGATCTTCAGCCTCCAGAGACATTGCCAGGGTAAGGAAGGCTGAAACCTGACCGCTACTGCACATGACACTTAAGCTGATGGGTCCAGTCTGAACCACGACATATCTGAAGACACATTTTTCAAAGGATTTTATTGATGAAATGAGAGTGACTCTTACTGGACCAAATGAATGGACCTGCGACTGGATCAATGGGAACAGAGCTCCACTTGGAGTCAGACAGAAGAAGCAAGGTGGAGGAGGTGTGCTAGTATGGGCTGGTAATATTAAAAATTACCTGGTTCAACCTATACAGGTTGAACCAGGTAAGATTTGAAATCAGCTCTCAAACTTACTGCCAATTTTCAGAGGATACTTTCTTCAAGTAGTGGTACAGGAAGAAGTCTGTGTCTTCCAAAAAGACAATGATTGTTTTGGATGACAATGTTCCATCACATGTGTCTAAGTATTCATCTGCATGGCTTGCTAGTAAAGGCTCCCTTACTGAACTGACCTGAACCCAATTGAGAACTTGTGGGCAGTTCTGAAGCAGGATATTTATAGTGAAGGAAAACAGTCAACCTCTCTGAGCTGTCTGAGAGGATGTGGTTTGCTGCTGCACAAAGTGAATCGTTAACAGAACGAGAAAGTGACATGAATGGAAAGCTTATCAGTGTTGGTGAAAAGAAGGGTGGCAACACTGGTCACTGATTTTTGCTAAAAATATCAAATGTTTATTGGAAAGTTTGGTGGTTTTTGTTTCTAGTCCTAAAATAAATAAAAATGTGAGATGGAAAAATGTGTTTTAATTTTGTTATTTAATAATTCTGTGCAAAAATAGCTTCAGAAAAATTGTGAACATACAGATATTTTTCTCAGAAGAGTGAAACATCCATTTTCCTTTCTTAAACATTTGTGTTTGAGGTTCATTAACATTTTGTATCAACCATAAAACTGTAATTGGTGATCAATAAACATAAATCTCAAAAATGAGACATGCCTAATAACTGTCCATACAGTTTAGAGGTTCATGTGTAAAATGTCACTTATTTAAATAGAAAGCCAAAGGTGACTTAATTAATATTTAAAGGTGCCAAATTATCCAGTTATGTCACAGTGGATAAAGGGTGAAATATTTTTCACATCCTCCATTTTCCACTTTTGTTCTATGATTTATATGTGTTGAAGCAACTCAAAGGTTCATCACTAAGAAAGAGAGGCACCATATAATCTTTAGATTCTCTCTGATCTGAAAAATAAGCTGACCAACACCATCTCATGTAAAGGATGGTACAAAACAACTTGGCTGCTATTGTTAAAGCAGTGAGTGCATTCAAAAGGCCTACATGAGGATCCGTACATAGAGGTCAGTCCTTTAGGGACTTTTGGTTGGGAAATCCCCCCTAAGTCATACACGTATTGTTTAGTTTAAAAGTTGTCAGCTGGAAACAATTACCCTTTGTTTCTTCAATCTCAAATAAAGAATTTGAAATCACACTGGCCCCATGATCTCTTACCACCACCAAAGAGTAATCGTCTTTTTTTAGACTTCAAATTACATGTGACATCAAAAGAGAACTTATTTGAATCAATGAACGGGCTTCAGAAGCAAGTACTTTCTTGTGTCAAAATCAGGTATGAAGTTCAAGTCTCTTCTTGTGTGGCTTTTTCTTTCCAGGTTACCTCTTTCACATATCAAGATGTACAAGAGCTGAAGTGAAACCAGGGTGAAAACTGGGGCCGGGGGTCGAGTTTTTGTTTTGTGAACAGATGAAAGCAGACTGACAAAAATAAAGACAAGCAAATGCTTTACTGAAGCCTTGCAATTTAAAGAGACAATTTAAGACGTGTTGATTTCAGTAGTAATTTCAAAGTTTGTTGAAATGGTCATAAACTCTAAGTTTGTCTAAGTCTAGAGATTTGCTGCTTAACAGTAAACATCAACTTTCTTCCAGTATATTTTAATCCAACCTCTGGGATGGTACTGTCCATGGTACTGGACAATCAGTTGGACCTTGTTGTTGTTTAAAAAACTAAATATTCAAAAATACTGAAAGAAGATATTGAAGCAGAATAAGCTTAAAATACTTGTTTCAACCATCCGGCATCAGGAATTTATATTTTGTAGCATTTTAAAACGTGATCAGTACAGTCGTGCATATTTTCTAACAAACTATTACTGGTCTGATATAAACAAACTGAATTGAATTGAACTGAAAGCAATAAGAGGTGGTTGAAAACAAAGCAGAAGCATGAACACTAAGCACAGCATCATCTGTAGAGAAGAGCTTGTCATTCATCTGTATCAGAGGCTCCATTCACAGAATCAATACTTGGAAGCAACACTGAGCAACAACCTTGCTACAACTCGACAGTCTTTCTCGGAAAAAATATTCAATATTATTCTTAAAAAACATAGAAAAATGACCAATTAGCCAACATTTTACATGATGAACATTTTCACATTTGACAAGATCAAATAGTTTTTCTAATGCCACTCATAGACTCTTTTTCAAAGGAAAAAGTTGAACTTTTCTAACTAAAAGCTTGAAAAAGTAATTAAATGAGCTACACTAAGACAGTTTATCTGGTCCAGAAACTAAAAAGTTGAGGTATTACCCCTTGTTACAGAGTACTGATTGAAATGCAATGACTGTCATATCTATTGATTGACTGGATATGGGGTCCAGATTTAAGTAGCGACTTTAATTGCCTGGCAATGTCTTAACAAAAATTGTTCTTGTATTTATAACTTGCTGTGAGAATTACTTGAAGCTTCATCATTACATTGCAAGAATTTGGGACAACGCATCTTAAAGGGGGGGGGGAAGACCACTGTGGCAGGAAATGCTCTATCATTGTATATTTGGAGATAGCCAATCAGATCGCTCTAAGGAACATAAGACCTCCTTCTGTAACTTAAATATGAAAAATTGCTCCTATGAAGACATTTGTCAGGATGATTCAGTTGTTGGTCGTACTGCTGCTTCTTCATCAAGGATGTAAGTTCTTATACTTTGATAAATATGTGCCATTTTAATTTGTACCTGTTTGGGTTTTCAATTGCCCTATTACCTTACTTTCATGTTGTGGCTTTTTGTAACTCAGTTATCATGTTGTTCTCTTTTTAAAATACGATGTAGATACCTTGGTACCAGTGACCACAGTTCCTCTAGGTGACCCAGCAACTTTTACATGTTCGCTTCCTGCTGAAAAGATTAACAATAATGAGCTTCACTGGTACAAACAAAATGCAGGCCAGACGCTGAGATTAATTGTAAAGCTGCGAAAACATGCAGGACCTGCTTACGGGCCAGATTTTTCTTCCTCAAGAGTGCATGCATCAAAAAATGAAGACATCAACAGTCTGACAATTCTAAGCACAGTTCAAGAAGATGAAGGGATGTATCACTGCGCGGTTATTGACTGGATCGAGAATTATTGGCATGGGACCTATTTGCTATTAACAGGTAATGTTAAAATAACTGCTGAAAGCTGGATTCTATGTTCAAATATTTATTTTTACCCTGTAAAACATGATAAAATGTTAAAAATATATTGTCAAGAGGTTTTAAAAATGTATTTTCTGTAGTTTTGTATACCTCATAAAAGAATCTGTCTCTGGTTTAACATTTTTTTCCTACAGGGAGTATTGTGATATTGTTTTAACTAGCATTATTTGATGACAAACCAACATCTCAATAAATGTCTGTCATATGTCACAATAGTTACAATTAACAAAATCTGTGTTCTGTGCTTCAGGAAACTCTGCAAATATACCAAAGTACCAAATTGTGCAGGAGGCAAAAGCATCAGATCGAGATCATGAAAGCAACTCCTTGACTCTTCAGTGTTCAGTGATGTCTGACTTTAACCACAATGCATGTCCAGAAGACATCAATGTGTTTTGGTTCAAGGTCAAATCAGATCAGTCTCATCCAAATGTCATCTACGTTCATGGAGACAGAAATGATGAATGTCAAAAGAAATCCAATTTGCAGAGGAGGTGTATGTTCTCCAAGAACATCAGAGCATCTGATACTGGGAAATATTATTGTGCTGTTGCCTCATGCGGAGAGATTTTCCTTGGAACTGGAGCAAAACAAAATCAACAAACTGGTATGATTTTTAGAATAGAAAAAATAACTGCTCATAAAGTAATAGAAAGTATTAGTAAAAAAAAAAGTATTTTTTAAAGTGACAGTATGTTTCTGTCTTTTTTGTGTAGAGCAAACAAAAGACCCAAAAAATAATGCGCTGGTGATAACAATAACATGTTTGGTCATTTCGGTCATTGTAAATGTTATTTTGATCTGCTACCGAACCCCAAAGGCAGCATGCAAACAAGTTAAAGGTAAGTATTGTTTATTGAATTTGAATAGGTAAAATATCTTAATAGCCATTATTACTCAAACTGAATAACTAGAACATTCAACTTGCTTGTGTTTTTCAAGTATAACTTAAATATAAGATGAAGTAGTTAACTATTTCTTGACTTTATATATATATATATATAT
>NW_006799974.1:46746-51746 GCF_000485575.1 Poecilia formosa
AAGAGGTTCCTGAACCTCTTGTAGTATAATGCACCAATTAATGGTGCATTATACTCTGAAAAATTTTTTACCAAAGTGTGTAAACAGGTAAATATGGTTTGCAATGTGGTACCTGACTAGTTAAGAAAAAAAAAAATAAACCAATATATAACATTACTAAAGCCTCTAGTTTAATATCTCGTTCATCTGTTTAAAACTCTTTAACATACTCTGGAGAAAATATAAAATATCACTAGATTTAAGAATTATTTTTCTTACACTTTTTCAAACAGTTTTACTTTTACTTTTTTATTTCAAGTTCAAAATTCAGTATATCTTCTGTGTTTGAATGCAACATATTTCTGATTGCCTTTATATTTAGGGACAGGAAGCACCTCTTCACCAGCCACGCATGATAACATGACTGAACCAGGAGAATACACTGTAAGTAAAGATTAATTTAAATCATTTCCAACACATTTATGTAGCAATGTGACTATTTATTGATCTATTTGTTTTCTGTAAAGGACAACGATAACGAGAATCTGGACTATGCTGCTTTGCAATTCTCTGGAAGAAAAAGCACACGAGGGACGAAGAAGAAGCAGTTGAATACTGAGGAAGATGTATATGCACAAGTTAAAGTCTGAATAGGAAAGTCTGTGAGGGAACAAATAAAACCACTGTCAGAAAGTGTAAAAAAAAGGCGCAGTTTTCATTTAGTGGCTGTTTCTTTCCGCTTCACTCTCATAATCCAGACAGAGCTCTTCTATCCACTGGTCAACTGCTTATAGGCAATCCCAGAATTAGAGTGAAAAACAGAGGCGACTGAGTGTTTTCTGTTGTGACCCATAAGATGCCTTTGAAAATTAGAGATGCACAAACCGTTGATAACTTTAAACATCTGCTCATTTTTTGACATTTTTGTGGCTTGCTATTCTACTTAAGCAGCACATCTCTGTGCACAAAAACTTTTGAGACATTTATATAGATTATTTTGCTTATTTTTTTTATTTCTTACAGTGTAAATCACCTTGGTCAGCTATTGTTGTTTGTAGATTTGCTATATAAGTAAGCTTGGTATGTGGTAATCATAAACATTTATAATTATTATGACTATGTATGTATGTATTGATATTTTTTTGTGAGTGTGTTGCTTCCATTTTTTAAGCAGTGACCCACAACTTATTTTCTGGTTTCATAATAAAGGATGAGTTACTTTTGACTTACTTTTTTTTCCAGGACATATTTTAACATAAGTAATAGTAGATTACATTAAACAAAAATGTGCAGTAATGCAGAAGTACATTCAAGTATTTAAAGGGTCTGTTACAACAATGACTACAACTTTTTACCTCACAAAATATAAAGAAAAATGGAGCTTTGTTAGATTATAGCCGTTGTAAGATTTCTCTTTTGTCTTTGACAAAAGACCACAAGCCATTTTCTCCCCCTAGCGTTAGACATGTGAGTCTTTGCTTCGATTGTATTTACCCACAATTATTTGTGCTTCCTGCTTTTGGAGTGGCCTATGGTCCTCTTGCATACACATATGCATTTGAACCACGTAGTTTATTTCAACCAAGTCGAGACATAGATTTTTTTTCATAGATACACAACTTTTACCCCGTTTCAGGCCAGTTAGGGTTACCAACATGATTTGGTAAAGGCCAGAATAAAGAGTGAGCAAAGTTTATGTCCTTAGTACTTGGCATTAAACTGTATGACTTGGGGTGAGCATTGTGTTTATCCTTCCACAAGGTTTTCATACAAGCTGGCTGGATATTTGGCTAATTTCTTCAGACAAAAAATAGTGGGGCAAGTGTACCAGTCCACATGGGCTCTTTGCACCTAAGGCGTTGACGTCACATCTCCAGGAGCTAATGCGGCTCACTTTTTTCCGCTTTGAGTTACCATGACTGGTAGAAAAGACTAAGTCGTATTTCAGATGCAAAGAAACAATACTATTAACATTGTTGTCTTCCTAATAACTTTTAAGTTTTCGTTAATTTCCAAGCGATCCTGAATTAAGAAGATGGCTTGTAAATATCTGTCGCTACCAGCTAACGCTGCACAGCAAAGTTTGCAGCCTTCACTTCACTCCGGATCAGCCTAAAACTACCGGGGATACGGATGGTAAATAAAGGAGCCTCCCTGAGTTATTTCCATGGAATCACTTCTATATTCAGCCTGAAAGAGTTTATGGGAACGAGAGAGCAGACCAGAGCCAGACAGCCGAGCAACTGATCCGCCTGTACATACTGCTGTAAACACCGTCCTATCTGAGCTCTTCACAAGAAACATGCAAAGGTAATAAAATGAAATAACACGGAGACATGAAGCAACACGGTCATATTTTTCTAAAAGCAGCAACTTTGAACCTGAACAGCTGAACCAGATCTCTGACACCAGAGCTGCGCTACTGTCAAGCTATGAGGCTTGTTGAGCTCCGTCAGGCTTCGGAAGTAAAAAGTCTGAACCGTAACCTCCCCGTTAGTCTGTGACACTAACGACAATAAACACACATAATATACTTGAAAATAAGATAAATACATTGTCCGTTAGAATGTTTAGATACTTAAATAGCACATTTTACAAGAACAATGTCCGAGAATATTGCCTACTAGCATAAGCTAACGTTAATGTTAGCCACAAAGTTTAAGTAAAACTCACCTTCGTATCACTAAATGTATAACGAGGCGAACATCTTAAAACCTTTCTCCAGCTGACTTGTTGGGGCTTCGGATCGATGTACAAACCTTGGCCAAGCCCTGCAAGCACCTAATGTAAATGATATTTGTATTGGATCGGAAACAATCGAGCCGCTTTACCCCGAACGCGGAAGCTGAGGTGCAAAGAGCCCATTGCAGCCAACCATCTTTCACCCACATAAAATGGGGATACCTCTTTAAGAAACAGAGATTAAGTGTGTATCAACCAATCAGAATGCAGACTGCCGCTGTAGATCCCGCCCTTCTTCCCCGTGTTTGCAGCGTGTTTGTGTGTGCGGGAGAGTTCCTACATGAGGAAAAGACTGCTAAGCTGTGCAGGGTGAGTCTGTGTTGTTTAAGTCGGAAAAAATACTAGATACTAAGTTGAAACGAACCCTTTTGCAAATATAATTACTGTTTATCATCCAGCTTAAGCTGGAATTAGTGAAAGTGAGTAAAAAAGACTGAACTTCAGTTTTTCTGCCGAGCACTGTTAGAGCTACCTCGTTAGCCTTGTCGGCGCTTATTGGCTATTGGTTTCCTGAAAGTTCATCTCGTTCTCCGTTAAGATGAAGGTACAGTCTAAAATATAGTATATTTTTTACTTTATTCACGATTAAAGTTCATATCATTGAGGTTAAAGCATGAAAAATATGCCTTGTTACATTATCTAGTGCCCCACATGTCCAGACTGAGAGCCACCATATTGTTGTCCCAAACGTGTGGCATTGAGATCGGTGAGCATATTCTGTCCCTTTCATTCAGGTTTTTGTTCTGTTTATCACATTGTTGTTGAATAGTAGCCTTTATTTGAAAAAGGCTACTTTTACTGCTTTTGGTTAAAATATAACATTTAATATTGTGTTTAAAAAATGATTTTGCAATTTACAAATAAGTGAGTTGGTAATGCCGTGAAATACTGCATTAGGTAAAAGATAATTGTTTTATTGCAAATTTGAGCAGTTTGATAACAAAATGATGTCAAATATGATGTCTACAGAAACATGATTTAAGGATTAAATCTAGAACGGCTTAATAAAAATTCTATCATTTTGCTGGTCCTGTATGTTGACAGGTCAGGGTTTTTTTTTCCTATGCTGGATTGTTCCTGAGGTGGATTCCTCCTGTGAATTTGATGCCGAGCCTTCCCACCTGGACTTGGAGAAGGAACTTGATTCCTTCTTTTCCATTTGGAGTCCTGCTGCACCCTGCGGTTTGGTAGGCCTGTATCACTCACATATTCACACACAGTTGGTTATGCATGAGACCACTGACTGACATTTTTCACTTTTATTGTTTCATCCTGGAATTCTGGACATTACCTTTTGGACAAGTTTTTATTTGGGACATTATAACAAACTGCTGTGTAGGAAATTGTCCTCATGTGAATGGTGTTGAGTCAAACCTGAATTGGAACTGAAATTGATTAATCTGTTGTCTATCATGGTTTAGAATGCCGATTACCAGTGTGCACTCAACAGATTTAAAACTGAGAATTAGCACTTGGCCAACATTACTATTACTTTATGTATTTTATTGTGTGTAATTTATTTTCATAAATGTGTGTCTTGTACAACTTGTTCTTTAAATTTATCCAACTGCCTTTGTGTGTCATTTAAACACGCCACTGAGCTCTGATAGCTGAACCTACTGGCCCATTGATCTAAAATATATAAAACTCTTCTCTACTGTGTTACACCCACACAACCTGATTCTGCACAACACGACTTGACTGGAGTTAGACTCGAGCCTTTTTACTTGAAAATATTTGGCATTTTATCCCAAGTCTTAAGTTTAAAACATATTTAAAAAACATATTTAAAAATTGTGCACTATTAATTCGTTTCAATCATTCTAGCAAACTCAGACCATCTCACTGTTTTTCCATACTCTGAATATGTAAGTGCAGCCAATCAAATTAACCAGATTTAAAAATAAAAAAGCTCAAAGCAAATATGCTCCAATAGTAATTTCTTTTTGGATACGAAGAAACTATGAAGAACTCAACAAAAAGCGAAGTCCAACATGAAAAATATGGAAGAAGAGAATTACAGACAACGATGGAGCAACTTCCAACTTGTTCAACATTTGAAGTTGCTTAAAAAAATGGTATCATTTACTTTTGCTACAATGACATAGCTGACTTTAGCTAACTATGTGTTATTATCATGCCTTTAACATTCACGCTATTTTAAATCCAGTCCTACAAGCGCATCCAAGAATAACGTGCAACTTGTTTGTTCCGGTTTGTTGGTAGATGGTGAGCAGGAGTCCTTTTTAGAAAAAGGTTCTTAACCTAAATTTAGGAAA
>NW_006799974.1:53251-64297 GCF_000485575.1 Poecilia formosa
ATAGAAAGTGCTTCCACAGCCGAACCATGGTTTCGTTCATGCCGAGCTTACATGCAGCGGCTCCGTTTTCCTCCTGTACTGCCAGATCGATGGCCATCATAAACATATGAGTTTGAAGAAATTTCTGCGTCATACCTGCTGCGAGCATGTGCTTGTTCTGAATGGAAATCAGTACTTTTTCCATTGATTTACAATTTTGACTTCCAATGATTCACTTATTACTAAAGAGCCCCCTGGTGGATGAAGAAAAATCCACAGAAAAGCCACACCGGTAAGCCGCATGGTTCATAGTGTAGGAAAAAAGTAGCGGCAAATAGTCCGAAAAATACGATACCATTTTTTTGTTCTTTTTACACTGCTCTGACAGAATGCCACAAATTTGACAACAGTTTTTATGCTGATCTCAAACCTCTTTCCTTTTTCAACTTGTATAAGAGTACCACAACACTCAGAGTCAAGACTGTGCTCCAGATTTAAAGACATGATTTGAAGAAGATGTGTCACCAGAGGTGTTTCAGTCTGTTAAAAGGAAAGATCAACTCCATAGATAAGAGGTTGTTTGTTATCTGTTGAGGTCTATGTTAACGTATATCAGACCTGAAACATTGGCAAATGTTGCATTTGTAAAGATAGCAGAGTCTCAAAGATTGAACTAGGTCAAAAATCTTTGAACATACTGATGTTGTTCAAGATTTCAATTTAAGGGTCAGGACTAGATAAAAACTCAAAAAGAGTTTCAAGAGGATTTCCAAACACACACAACTCCCCAAATAAACACATTTACATCGTTTCTTTGTGAATCATGTTATGTTTGTGAATTAGAATCAAAACTAAATCAATTGTAGGTTTAAAAAAGTTGAGAAACAATCATGTTAAAATTATGATTAGATGTTAGTTTTTAAAAAAAATGAACATAAATGTGAGCTTACTGTACAATTGTAACAGTTTGTTTTTGCCTCTGAATGATGTCTTCATCCCCCATATTTTACAAGATCGTAAGAACAGTGCATAGCAGACATTTCAGTTAGTGAAGGATGAGCTAGTAGTAGAGGAAATGCACTTTCAGGGTATATTTTGGTATAACCAATCAGATGCTTTGAACATTTTGAATACCACGCCTCCTTTTTTCATTTAAATATCATCAACTGTCCAAATAAAGACATTGAGAAGATGATTTTCTTGTGGCTTGCACTGCTCCTTGTTCATCAGGGATGTAAGTTCTTAAAGTAAATAGATATTTTATTATTTACTTACAAGTCTGTTAGATATTTTAACAACTACATTAATCTGTATGACTTAATATCCTTTGTAATTTTTACTTAATTCTTGTTATTTATTTATTTATTTATTTATTCAGGCTCATTGGTTCCAGTGATCACGGTTCAACTCGGTGAACCTGCAACTTTGACATGTCGTTTGCCAAACGAATGGTTGGGTATTAAAAGTCTCCACTGGTACAAGCAGAGCGCAGGTGATACTCTGAAAGTGATTACAATGCTGCGTAAAAATACCGGCCCCATGTATGGACCGGGGGTGCCGGCCTCAAGACTGAAGACAACATATTATGAGAAAATCACCAATCTGACGATTCTGAATACAACTAAAGAAGACGAGGGAATCTATCACTGTGCAATCCTTGACTGGACTGAGAATACCTGGAGAGGGATCTATTTGTCAATAAAAGGTATTCATTTTACTCCAATATATTTCTTCTGATGGGAAGTAATGGTAACATTTTATGGTGGCTCAGGTAGAGAACCCTGACTTGATAGAGAATCTGCAGATGGAGATAAATATATAATGATGGTAAGAGTATATACTAATAGACGAGGAGTTCATCACCAAAGATAAATTGTCAAAACACCTGTGGAAATAACTAAAAAGCTGATTATAAAAAAGTTTTGGTAACCAAGAAGGTTTTATGTGTCATACTCAATAATGAATAGTAAGGGGGGACAAATCTGGTTCGCTGTAACTTTTCATGTGGTCTTCTAAACTCTGGAGGGAAAATCAAAGCAATTTTTATCAGCATTCTGCCAAATAACATCAGTGTCATAATATTATTTAGTTTTATGAAGTATTCATCAAATGCAGAGACAGAAATTTATTATTTTTGCAACTGTTGGCCAATGGGTAGTTTATCAAAACATTTTGCCACAGTCGGCCCTTTGAGGACATTTGTGATCTTAAAATGAGATTGAGATATTGTTTTATATGCTGTCTTTTATATCTCAAAATGAAATAAACTATCTCACTGCCTATTAGAAAATCAATTGTTTGAATGTAAATAAACTATTGATTAATTTGCAGTAGCAAACACATATAATGATTATATACTTGTATAAAATTGAAAAGAAAATCCGTACATTACATGAAAAGTATATTCTGTTTGTATTTTGTTTGTAATAGATTGGGAATATTCAAAGGTTTCACTCTTAAGTGTTAAGGTTAATGTTGCTAAACATTTTTTTACTATGCAGGGAACGATGACAGAACAATGAACTACACAATTGTGCAGCGGTCACGACCAGCAAATACAGCCAGACTGGGAGATTCTGCAACTCTGGAGTGTTCAGTTCTCTCTCACTCTAAGAACAGGTCTTGTCCAGGAGGCCTCAGTGTGTTCTGGTTCAGAGCCAGATCACAGAAATCTCTCCCTGAAATCATTTTCACGGATGGAATNGAATGGTTGGGTATTAAAAGTCTCCACTGGTACAAGCAGAGCGCAGGTGATACTCTGAAAGTGATTACAATGCTGCGTAAAAATACCGACCCTAAGTATGGACCGGGGGTGCCGGCCTCAAGACTGAAGACAACATATTATGAGAAAATCACCAATCTGACGATTCTGAATACAACTAAAGAAGACGAGGGAATCTATCACTGTGCAATCCTTGACTGGACTGAGAATACATGGAGAGGGATCTATTTGTCAATAAAAGGTATTCATTTTACTCCAATATATTTCTTCTGATGGGAAGTAATGGTAACATTTTATGGTGGCTCAGGTAGAGAACCCTGACTTGATAGAGAATTTGCAGATGGAGATACATATTACGATGATAGCAAGAGGATATCTCAAAGACGGGGAGTTCATCACCAAAGATAAATTGTCAAAATACCTGCTGGAACATCCAAAACACTGATCAGCGATAATAAAAAAAAGCTTTGATAACTGAGAAGGTTTTATATCACATGTGTGTCATACTCGATAATGAATAGTTATGGTGGCCTAATCTGGTCCTTTCATAATGTTTTATGTTGTCTTCTAAACTCTGGAGGGACACACAAATAGAGACTGAGAAAATCAAAGCAATTTTTATCTGTAAACTGCCTAATGGCATCATTGTGATAAGGTGTTCAATATTATTTAGTTTTAAGAATGATTGTCTCCAGCTGCCTCTTGTTTCCCCTTGATTACTCCTGGTATATTTAACCCCACATGTGTTTGTGTTCCCCTGTTGGGTTCTTGTTGAATGTTGTTTGTCTACGTCTTGTCTCAGTTCTCGTTGGTTGCTACAAGTGTTAAGTACCTTGCCTTAATGCTCACCCGTGCTGCCTGGACTTTCTTCATCATTAAATCTTAATTTTCTCGCTACAACCTAGGTCCACTGCATCTACCTCACCACCTATTACTGCAAATCATGACAAAAAATGTAATGTATACTATGTTTGTGTAAAATTGAAAAGACAAAAAATCTGTGCTTTACATGAACAGTAAGAGCTAGCTTATATTCTGATTGTATTTTTTAAAATACATTAGGAATATTCAAAGGCTTCACTCTTGAGTGCTACCATTAATGTTGGTAAACATTCTTTTACTATGCAGGGAACGATGACAGAACAATGAACTACACAATTGTGCAGCGGTCACGACCAGCAAATACAGCCAGACTGGGAGATTCTGCAACTCTGGAGTGTTCAGTTCTCTCTCACTCTAAGAACAGGTCTTGTCCAGGAGGCCTCAGTGTGTTCTGGTTCAGAGCCAGATCACAGAAATCTCTCCCTGAAATCATTTTCACGGATGGAATCAACCAAGACGATTGTAGTTGGAAACATGAGAGGAAATGTGTTCATAGCTTCTTTCACAATGTCAGCAGCTCAGAGTTTGGGACGTACTACTGTGCTATAGCCAGTTGTGGAGAAATATTATTTGGAAATGGGACTACTTTGGAAGCTAGTAAGAATATTAATGTTTTACATAAATTGTATTGATAATTAAAATTAATCCTTAAACACCAATTTGTTCCTTTTCTTTTCTAGAGAAATCAGACTCCGCATTTATCATTCTGGTCACAGTAGTAATTTGCCTAATAATTTCAGTTGTTTTACATATTACCATCATCTGTCACCAAACCCAGAAAAAAGCCAAAAAACAGATTAAAGGTAAGCGTTATTTATTGAATCTAATTTATTATTTTATTTTATATTCTAGCAAAAATAATGCACAGATAAGAAAAGTCTTTACTGTGAATACCTTTCTCAACTTCAAAGACTTGGAAGTGTTTAGAGATATCAACTTTTAGAACTAAAAGATAAATTATTTTCAGTTAAGTATTGGTTCTTGTGAAACATATTGACATATGTCATTTTATTTTAGACACATCAAGACAGGATGATTTGGGCCTAAAAGAAGATGATAATGTATGTAATATCTGTCAAATTTTTATTCACTTAACTTTTATGTTGTGGAAACATGAAGATTATTACTGCTATTTATTTATTTTGTGCAGAATGATGATGAAAATGGTGTGAACTACGCAGCGTTGCATTTCTCAGGAGGGAAAGCAAAGAAAGGAAAGAAGAAACCAATGGATGAAAGTGTGTACTCACAAGTTAACTTTTAAATACAACTTCTTGTCCATGTAGTAGGCTTTATATATTCAGTTTAGTGTCATGTAAATAGATTATATGAAAAGAATTTAAACATCATATATGGGAGCTATTTTATCTTTAAAGGTCTTCATGCTATGAATTGATTTGTTCCAAAGTGTGAAGTTATGGTTGCTTTATTTTATATTTTAGAAAAATAAATTAATTAATAAAATGTATATAGCTATTTTTTTCATAGTTTTTTTTTTTTTTTTTGTCTTTTGTACATTTAATGCCTTTTTCAACAATGTAACTCAGAAATGCCAATATGTTTTACAAATCTAATTTTGGAGGACATTAAAGCAAAAAATGCGGAAATGCTTTGCAATTCTTGGTGTGAAAAAGACCTCAGTGTGAAGGTTGTGGGTTCCAGCTTCTTCCTGTCAGATGTCGATGTGCCCCTCAACAAGGCACTGAACCCCAGGCTGCCTGCTGATCTATGAATCAGTGTTTGTGTACATTGATGAGTGGCAATGGGTTTATGTGGTCAGTATGACCAGAAAAACACAGTGCACCTTAATTCCATTTAGCTCCTGAAATACATATATTTAGTGAATAAACTAAGTGCAGACGGGAATAGATGCTAAGCATCACAATTTACTTAGCTTCTCACCAGTTCCTGAAACGACTTACACAATCAGCCTACAGAAGACAGGCAGTCTGTCATCATTGTGATGATATAGAAAGACTAAACTTGTCACTGAATGCTTTTAAATATCTGAGCAAGTTGCTACTAATTTCCTCTTCCTCCTCACTAAACAAATCGCTATACTAGTCTTCACTTTGTCAGCACAGATCTAAACCATAGCCTTTGTTATGTCTTTATTCTTTGACTGCCACTGTGTAGTGTGTTGATGCAATATGTAACTACGCTCAGCTTTTGGTTCTCGGCTGCCACATACTGGCTTTGTTCATTTCATGTTTCATTTTTTTGTTTCAACTTAGGGGTAAAAATGACTTTAGCTTCCATAGGCTGCAAAAGTGATGCAACTGTAAAATTATCAATGCCATTTTGTCCAACATAAATTCAGAACGTCAATTTATCTTAAATTAAAAAGTTAGTTTGGTACAACTAATAATTTTAGTTTAAAAGTGGCATTTATCAAGAGGCTTCCTGAATGGTACTATAATTTCTGATTAACTTATCCAGTTAAAAACTTTCTCACACCATTCCCTTTATTTTATAAATATATCTATATCTATAAAATTGAAATAGCTAAAACTGCCTTAGTACACAAATTTATTCAAGGTGTAAAGGGATTCATACATTAACCACATAGCTATGTTGCACTGAAAATATATTAATAAACTATGGCGCTGCTTTATGTCAGAAAACAATTTTAAATAGCTGCCCTGACTATTAACAATCTAAGATATCAGTTGAATAAGAGACTGTGTTGAATCTTTCTCTTTGAGCCATCTTCAAAAAGCATTTTTGCATACAATAAAAATATTTGATCTAAAATAATGGTGAAAGTTTTATAATGAACTTGCAGACTCCATGATTGGCAATACTTTAGGAATCTTTTGTTTTGCAATGTTTCTTCTGATGGGTCAACCAAATCAATCAACACCGGTGAGCATCAAATAAGATTCTATATTGTGCATACACATGACATAAACCAAGCTGATGCCATTGTTATTCTTCTAACTGGAAATTGATATTGTATTTACAATGAAAAAAAAAGATTAAATTCTGAATGAAACTTAAAAGAAAAGCAGATTCAGAGTAATATAGGTAGCTGTGAAGATTAACGTGAAATAGGAGTAATTTTTTTTAACATTCAATTATAATATTCAACTACTTCTGGACTATAATGCAGCTAATTGGGACAAGTACAGAGGATAAAGTCCCAGACAGCAAAAAGCAAAACAAGAAAAAAACATTTTAATCATTACCAGAAATTATCTAATTTTCAAAAATATTTTTCCATCAGAAAGGTGATCACTGGGACACATCAATATTTGTGAGAAATACTTCCGTAAGTTGTCCAGTTATACAAAGCAATTTCTGTCATTTCAAATTCTTTTGTTTTTACAGTTGATTACAAGAATATTACAATGATTCCAACAGGAGTGGATTGTGTTAATAAAAGTAAAAATACAAACATTTCAAAAAGACGAGCACAATACGTGAATAAAACCCGTCAAGCAAAGCCACATATCTTAAGAAGTCATAAAATCTTGCTCTAGCATAGGTTGAAACGTATGTTAAAATACTCTACATGAAGAGTTATGTCCAATTATTCACATCAATATTTACTTATGTTTAGACTTTAATCTCAGAGTAGAAACACTCCTGAGGTTCCATTTGTTTCTTCTTGCCTCCACGTTTTTCCTTACTTTTAGAAAAATTCAAGGCAGCATAATTTTTGTTTTCACCGTCAGCCTGTGGAGCAGATGAAATTAAATTTGTGCAAATAGCTGTTGAATATGAACGAAAGAAAATCAAAGCAAGAAAATATTGTTCATCAATCCATTTTACTTACAGGATCAGGTATTCTCTCTCGATGTCTGTGTGATGTTTCTTGTGAAGTGGTGCTCTCCATCCCTGACAAAAAAAAAAAAATCAGAAAGTTATAAACTCCATCCATTTTCTTTGGATGTTTAAATCTGTTATATTCGATGGTGACACAAGTCAAGTAATAGTTGTGAGCGAATATGCAGGAAAAAAAGAGGTGAACATACTTTAAGAAGTGTCAAAAGCTTTAGCTCCTGTTTAATTTTATATAATTAAAAGCTGGACTGAGCTACAAAGTTGCATGGACAAAATCACTTCAAGAGTCTTGGTAAGAAACAAAATACTTAAGTTTAGAGATGGGAATAAAATATTTACTGATGTTTAGTTACAAATTTGACTGCCAAGTTTCACAGATAATAAATGCAAACAAAGGCAATGCAAAACCATATTTAACACATTTATAATTTCAAAGTTGGCATCCAAACTTATTGTTGCAAATATGCCAAAAACCTTCCAACTAAGACATAACAAACTTTATACCAAATTGGCAAATCTACAGAGAATACAGAAAGTTATAGTTGTTTAAAACAATGAATCTTTTACATAGTCCCAGATAAACAAATAACAGAAATCTAATTTTTTTGTAATACTTGCCATGAGATCTTTTGTGACATCCCCTCAGAGCTTGGTAAAAAATGAGAACAATATTTAAAATCAAAGAAAAAACCAGGCAGGATACGGTAGTCACCAGGGCAATAGTTTCAAAACTTGTGATCTCCACTAAAAACAACAAAAGATATTATTTGTAATTGATAATTATTATTTTTTACTTAATTTCAAGTATCGAAGAAAAAATCCTACCAATTTCCAGTCTGGTTCCATTCCCAAATAATATTTTTCCACATGAGGACACAGCGCAGTAAAAAATCCCAGAATCAGAGGAGTTGACAACTTTGGAGAAATTAAACATGCAACTCTTCTCAGAGTCAGATTTCTTCTCGCATTCATGATGTTTGTTTCCCTCTGTGTAGATCATATTTGGATAGGTATTATTTGATTTTGCTTGGAACCAGAACATGCTGAAATCTTCAGAGCAAGCCATCTTCTCAGAGTCAAACAAAACAGAACACTGAAAGTCAGCCGTGTCTCCCGGGCGGACTGGATTGGATACTGCAAGTTGCTGAATGACAGTGTTGTTCAATATCCTCACAGTATTCTCTGCACAACAGAAGAAAAGTTTAAAAGTAAATTAAACTATGCCAAATACACCTCTAGCGTTTCTGTTAAAGAATGGTCAGATTCAGTGAGACGCTTAATGTATAAAATTTAGTTTTTATTCAATTAAATTTTAAAATGCAATGTAAATGGATTATGTCTTCCTTATAAGTCTACATATTGTTATTTTCCCCACAGCTCTATTATGTTCATAAGGTGAAATTTTAGAAGCAAATATTTAGAAAAAATCCAACACAAACAAAACATATTTACCTGTCACCATCAAATATGTCCCACTCCATTCAATACTCCCTGTCCAGGCAGAGAGTTCACAGTGATAGAGTCCATCATCACTGTAGGACGCCTTCAACAATGTCAGACGACTAAATTTCTCATCATTATTTACCTCCCATCTTGAGTCAGGAATCTCCGGCTCAAATTTATGTGTTGTAAGTTTTTGTTGTCTGAACGACACTTTTACAATCGGTCTCAGTGTATCTCCTGGTCTTTGCTTGTACCAGTAGACATCTCTTTTGTTAAACTGACTGGGCAGAGCACATTTGAAGGTCACAGATTCTCCAGTCTGAACAATGTTCATCGGTACAAGAGTGTCTGAAAAGAACAAAAGCGTTAAATGAAAAAGCTGCTTTTAAAGACATAGCTAGAATAATAAAAACAAAAACTCACATCCCTGCTGAAGACAAAGCAATGTCACCAATAACACGATCATCTTGACCCTGTCTCTTTGTAGGAATTTTGCTGGGCTTTTAATTACTGTGGGTGGTGCTTTATTAGTACTAATATCCTGTCTGTCACACCGTAAGAATATTCTGATTGGTTGTCACAAAAACTATATTTGGTGATTGCAAATTGCAAATGTCATACATACTTCCTGCCACACAGTTTTTTCCATTTCTTAGAAAAGCATATCGCTTCAATCTTCTATTTTCACACACAACTTAAAAAAAAAATCAAAAGGTTTTACACTTACAGATGTTACCACTGAAGTATCGCCTGCAGTTTTGTTTTGGTAGCTACTAATATTTTTCTGAAAGCTACAGCCACAGGGCTCCTACTGTAGTTCTGTAGGTCTAAATAATTGGATGTAAAGCCAAATTGAAAAGTCTACACTGGTTTCAGCTTTTCTAATTTCTTGAAATGATAAATGTGTAGAGATGTATTTTCCTGTTTTATTCTCAGCAAAAAACGGTATGATTTACTTTTGCTACAATAACATAGATGACTTTAGCTAACCATATGTGATTAGTAAGTTTTTCTGGCCTGCGTTGATTATATTGTTTGACTTTAACATGGATACTATTTTAAATCCGGTCCTACAAGCGCATCCAAGAATAACGTTCCAGTTTGTTGGTGGATGGTGAGCGGGAGTCCATTTTAGAAAAAGGTTTCTTAACCTAAAGTTAGGAAAGAGAATCGCTCTTCTCTCCATTATAACAATAAAGGGGTCACAGTTCCATCAGCAGATGAATTTGTATATTTGAATACATCTGTGTCAGGAAATATAGAGAATTAACGGATTGTTTACTACAGTCAGTCCATTGAGTCTAATCATGAAGTTCTGCCTTTGCATTTTTCATTCAGATTATTTTGAAAAATTTAAGTTTAAATGAAACTGCTCTTGCTGCTAAGTTTAGCTCAACTGTACAATATAGAAGTAAAATTATTTTTATACTTTTTAAGTTAATTTGCACGTTTCTTGACTTGAGATACAGATTTTAAAAAAATAACACTTGGACTATTATTGATGTTTATATTTTTGCAACATTGCTGAAAAGAGAGATTCCAAAAGACGTAAAATTCAAAGTTTCAGACTTGGGACTTGACAGTGGCCCGTCTTGACTTGAGAATTGACTTGGTACATTAGGATAAAATCTTGAGACTTGCAAAACAATGACTGGGTCAATGACTTATATTTTACATACTGTATTTTCCAGACTATAGAGCACACCATTCTATATGTCGCAGCTACAATTTTTTTTGAAAAAAACTCAAAACGTACATATATACGCCGCTCTCAGTTTTCCGTTCCTAATAAACCTGCTGGATTTATTAAGGTTGCAGCCCTCCGTCTCCAAAGTTAAAGGTAAAAGGTAAAGGTAAATTTATTTATATAGCACATTTTCGGCATTAAGGCAATAGAAAGTGCTTCCACAGCCGAACCATGGTTTTGTTCATGCCGAGCTTACATGCAGCGGCTCCGTTTTCCTCCTGAACTGCCAGATCCATGGCCATCATAAATATCATATGAGTTTGAAGAAATTTCTCCGTCATACCTGCTGCTAGCATGTGCTTGTTCTGAATGGAAATCAGCACTTTTTCCATTGATTTACAATTTTGACTTCCAATGATTGACTTATTGCTAAAGAGTAAACCCCCTGGTGGTTGAAGAAAAATCCACAGAAAAGCCACACCGGTAAGCCGCGGTAAAGGTAATTTTATTTATATAGCACATTTTCAGCATCAAGGCAATAGAAAGT
>NW_006799974.1:66906-94411 GCF_000485575.1 Poecilia formosa
CTCTCCCTGAAATCATTTTCACGGATGGAATAAACACCAATTTGTTCTTTTTGTTTTTCAGAGAAATCATCAGACTCAGCATTTGTCATTCTGGTTACAGTAGTAATTTGCCTGACAATTTCAGTTATTTTACATCTTACCATCATCAGTCACCAAACCCATAAAAAAGCCAAAACAGAGATTAAAGGTTAGTGTCATTTATTGAATTTAATATATATTTTTTATATTTTAGTAAAGAAAATGCACAGATAAGAAAAGTCTTTACTGTGAACACCTATTAAAGACTTTGAAGTGTTTAGAGATATTAACTTTAGAACCAAAAGATACAGTATCAGTTCTTGTGAAACTGTATGATTTTTATGTCATTTTATTTTAGACAAAACATCAAGACATGATGATTTGGGCCAACAAGAAGATAATGTATGTAGTCATATACATCAAATACATTTGTATTGATTTAACATTTGTGTGGTTGAAACTTGAACATTACTTTTATTTTTTTGCAGGCTGATGATGAAAATGATGTGAAATGTGCAGCATTGCATTTCTTAGGAGGGAAAGCAAAGAATGGAAAGAACAAACCAATGGATGAAAGTGTGTACTCACAAGTTAAATACAACTTCTTGTCCATGCAGTAGCCATTAAAGATTGAGTTTACTGTCATGTAAATACATTGTGTGAAGCCAGTTTGAACATTATATATAGGAACCTTTTTATCTTTAAAGGTCTTCATTTTATTAATTTCCAAAGTGTGAAGTTGTGTTTGCTCTTGTTTTATATTTTATAAATAAGAAGCATATAATTATTTTTTAAAGTTTTGTTTTTGTCTTTTGTAATTATGTGTTTTAATCTGCTTTTCTATAATGTAATTCAGAAATACCAGTGTGTTTTAAAAATCTGTTTTTGAAGCAGATTAAAGGAATAAATGCTGAATTGCTTTGCAATACTTGATGGGAAAATGATCACAAACCTGAACGAGACCTTTAGAGGGGCGGTGGCTCAGTGTGAAAGTTGTGGGTTCCAGCTTCTTCCTGTCAGATGTTCATGTATCCCTGGGCAAGACACCCAACCCCAGGCTGCCTGCATATGTGAGAATAAGTGAAAATGTGCATCGATGAGTGGGAATGAGTGAATGTAGCTCTAGTGACAAGTACTTCTAGTGGTCAGTATAACCAGAAAAACACAATAGAAACTAATTACATTTAGGTTTTGAAATACAGATATTTGATATTTAGTGAATAACCTAAAAGTGTGGAAAGGAACGGATGTTAAGCAAATTCCTGAAACAGTATAGACTTACACAATCAGCCTACAAACGACAGGCAGTCTGTCATCATTGTGGGGATATAGAGATTAAACACTGAAGGCTTTTAAATCTCTGAGCGAGTTGCTACTAATTTTCTCTTCCACCTCACTAAACAAATCGCTATGCAAGTCTTCACCATCAGCACACATCTAAACCATAGCCTTTGTTATAATGTCTTTATTCTTTGATTGCCATTCCATTGTGCATTGATGCAGTATCTAACATTATTGCTGAACTTTTGGTTGTTCTCGGCTGCCACATACTGGCTTTCTTCATTTCATGCTTCTTAATTTTTTTTCTTCAATTTATTCATAGAAATAATTTTAACTTCAACAAGCTGCAAAACTGATGGAATTGTAAAATTATCAATGCCATTTTATATAACAAACATCCATTTATCCTAAAGAGTTAAGTTCAGCTAATAATTTTGATTTAATTAAAATGGATATTTATGAAGAAGCTTATATCATTTGATTAACTTGTCCATTGTGGAGAATTATCCTTTCTCCATTAGGTTCTTGATGTATGAGGTTGAAGGAGAGTCAGTGAGTTGAATTCATGAATTTCAATTAATAAGACTAAAATTCAGCTGGTCCATTTGTTCATGCTATACTTATGGGCTAACAGAGCAAAATGGCATCAAACAGCAGTTTGTAATTTCCTTTGCTAGTCTCTAAGTTACGCCCTAAAGAGGGTGTTCCCTCTTTAGGGAATACCTAAAGAGGGAAAAGGGTTTTGAACACTCTCAAAACCCTTTGTTTTGAGGGTGTTCCCTAACATGTCATTTCCTTTAGCTTTACACAAATGTGATCTATGCAAATGCAGGTATGTTTATACCAGCATGCAAATAGCTAAGAGATGGAGGAAAACACATAATTATTTATTCTCAACACCAGTTAGTCAAAATTTTCTCTAATCATTCCCTTTGTTTTCACATTATAAAACTAAAATAATAAAATGCTTTAAAAATCTTTGTTTTTGCAATGTTTATCATGATGAAACAGTCAAATCATCAATAATGGCAAGCATCAAATGTGAATTTATATATTTCTGATAAACCATGACATAAAACAGGTTGTTTACACTGTAAATCTGTGAACAGAAACCAATATTTAAAATTTTTGAAAAAAATCTATGAAATTCTGAACTAAACTTGAAAAAAATTGAAGTCAGAGTAATATAAGTAGCTGTAAAGATTAAGGTGAAAAAAGAGCAATTTCTTTGACATTCAAGTATAATTTCCAACTACTACTGGATTATAATACAACTAACTGGCATACGCATAGGAAAATGTCCAAGACAGCAAAAAAGGAAAAAAACAACAACAACACATTTTATTTATCTTATTAGGAGCAATACCCTAACAGAGCCTTCTTTAGACATAACAACCAGGGGAGGATATATGGCCAGCCCGGAGAGCCCCATCCCGATAGCAATAAGTTGTTTAGGTCAGGCTGACATCAGTTTACTGCCTGTCTTCAAAGTCTCGCTGGTGCTTCTCAGTGGCAAATCCAAACAGCCAAATTTAGGGTCTTCCGCCTGATCTGAGCGAACAACGTTCTCCAAGGTCACACCATATCCACTCTGCGTCCGAGATCCATTGTCCGACCACTGCCCTATTCAAGGATCGCACATGAGGGTTCCCCTTTATCCGGTTTCCCAGTGGAAAAAATTGTATCAATTGCGCTAAGAGACCAGCTGACCAGATCCATAATTTGCAACTTCGGAAGCTATTCATACATGAATATTAATTGATCCTTAGACTTTAATCTCAGAGTAGAAACACTCGGGAGTTTCCATTGTTTTCTTCTTGCCTCCACGTTTTCTCTTACGCTTAGAAAAATTCAAGGTAGCATAGTTTTTGTTTCCACTGTCAGCCTGTGGAGCAGATGGAAATAAAATTAGTTAGTTTAGCCATTGAATATGAACAAAAGAAAATCAAAGCAAAAAATTATTGTTCATCAATCCATTTTTCTTACAGGATCAGGTATTCTCTGCCGCAGCCTGTGCGATGTTTCTTGTGAAGTGGCGCTCTCCATCCCTGACACAAATAAATCTGAAAGTTATAAACTCCATCCATTTTCTTTGGATGTTTAAATCTGTTATATTCGATGGTGACTTGTGTCACCATTGAGTAATAGTTCTGAGCAAATATCAAGAGGTGAACATACTTTAAGATAAATGACAAGTGTTAAAAGCTTTAGCCCATTTAATTTGATATATTTAAAGACTGAACTGTGCTGTAAATTACATGAACAATTTCAAACATTTTAAAAGACAAGTTTGGTAAGCAATGTCTTCTGTACATAGTCCTGACAAATAAATTAAAATAACAAAAATCAAAATGTTTTGTAATACTTGCCATGAGATCTTTTGTGACCTGCCCGCGGAGCTCGGTAACAGATGAGAACAATATTTAAAATCAAAGAAAAAACCAGGCAGGATACTGTAGTCACCAGGGCAATAGATTCAAAACTTGTGATCTCCACTAAAAACAACAAAATATATTACTTGTAATAAGTTTTTTTTTTATGCATTTAATTAAAATGATCAGAGACAAATTCCTACCAATTTCCAGTCTGGTTCCATTTCCAAAGAATATTTTTCCACATGAGGTCACAGCGCAGTAAAAAATCCCAGAATCAGATGAGCTGACAACTTTGGAGAAATTAAACATGCAACTCTTCTCAGAGTCAGATTTCTTCTCACATTCATGATGTTTGTTCCCCTCTATGTTGATCATATTTGGATAGGTATTATTTGATTTTACTTGGAACCAGAACATGCTGAAATCTTCAGAGCAAGCCATCTTCTCAGAGTCAAACAAAACTGAACAGTGAAGGGTAGCCGTGTCTCCTGGGCGGACTGGATTGGATGCTGCAGGCTCCTGAATGACAGTGTAGTCGGTTACTTTTGCAGTATTCCCTGCATAATAGAAGTTTAAAAGTCAGTTAAACTATGTAAAAACACCTGTAATACTTTGTTAAATAAATAGTAGACAGTTCAGTGAGACATACTTATAAAAAATGTAATTTTGCTTAAAGTAAATTTTAAAATGCCATCTACTTTGCTATGTTATATGTTTTTATTAAGTCTACATATTGTTCTGTTTCCTACAGTTCTTTTATGTCCATCAGGTAAAGTTTTAGAAGCAAATATTTAGAAAAAAATAAGTTCTTTACCTATAACTATCCAATATGTCCCTCTCCATACAATAGTCCCTGCCCAAGCAGCGATTGCACAGTGGTAGAGTCCATCATCACTGTAGGAGGCATTCAACAATATCAGATTGCTAAATTTTTGATTATTATTTACCTCCCATCTTGACTTAGAAAACTCTGGCTCAAATTCGGGGCTTTTAGGTTGTTGTTGTCTCACAGGCACTTTCAAAATCAGTCTCAGCGTATCTCCTGGTCTTTGCTTGTACCAGTGGATAACTCGTTCGTTAAACTCGCTGGGCAGAGCACATTGAAAGGTCACAGATTCTCCAAGCTGAACCATCTTCATTGGTTCAAGAGTGTCTGAAGAGAACAAAAACACTAAATGAAAAAAGGAGATTTTTAAGACAGTTTGTATAATAAAAATAAAAACTCACATCCCGGCTGAAGACAAAGGATTGTCGCCAATAACACGATCATCTTGACCCTGTCTCTTGGCAGGAATTTTGCTGGGCTTTTAATTACTGTGGGTGGTGCTTCATTAGTACTATTGTATGTCACAGTTTAAGATTATTCTCATTGGTTGTCTCAAAAACCATATTTGGTGATTGCAAATTGCAAATGTCGTACATACTTCCTGTCGCAGTTTTTTTTTTCCATTTCTTAGNATTAGTAAGTTTTTCTGGCCTGCGTTGATTATATTGTTTGACTTTAACATGGATACTATTTTAAATCCGGTCCTACAAGCGCATCCAAGAATAACGTTCCAGTTTGTTGGTGGATGGTGAGCGGGAGTCCATTTTAGAAAAAGGTTTCTTAACCTAAAGTTAGGAAAGAGAATCGCTCTTCTCTCCATTATAACAATAAAGGGGTCACAGTTCCATCAGCAGATGAATTTGTATATTTGAATACATCTGTGTCAGGAAATATAGAGAATTAACGGATTGTTTACTACAGTCAGTCCATTGAGTCTAATCATGAAGTTCTGCCTTTGCATTTTTCATTCAGTTTATTTTGAAAATTTTAAGTTTAAATGAAACTGCTCTTGCTGCTAAGTTTAGCTCAACTGTACAATATAAAAGTAAAATTATTTTTATACTTTTTAAGTTAATTTGCACGTTTCTTGACTTGAGATACAGATTTTAAAAAAATAACACTTGGACTATTATTGATGTTTATATTTTTGCAACATTGCTGAAAAGAGAGATTCCAAAAGACGTAAAATTCAAAGTTTCAGACTTGGGACTTGACAGTGGCCCGTCTTGACTTGAGAATTGACTTGGTACATTAGGATAAAATCTTGAGACTTGCAAAACAATGACTGGGTCAATGACTTATATTTTACATACTGTATTTTCCAGACTATAGAGCACACCATTCTATATGTCGCAGCTACAATTTTTTTTGAAAAAAACTCAAAACGTATATATATTCGCCGCTCTCAGTTTTCCGTTCCTAATAAACCTGCTGGATTTATTAAGGTTGCAGCCCTCCGTCTCCAAAGTTAAAGGTAAAAGGTAAAGGTAAATTTATTTATATAGCACATTTTCGGCATTAAGGCAATAGAAAGTGCTTCCACAGCCGAACCATGGTTTTGTTCATGCCGAGCTTACATGCAGCGGCTCCGTTTTCCTCCTGAACTGCCAGATCCATGGCCATCATAAATATCATATGAGTTTGAAGAAATTTCTCCGTCATACCTGCTGCTAGCATGTGCTTGTTCTGAATGGAAATCAGNAAATTATTGTTCATCAATCCATTTTTCTTACAGGATCAGGTATTCTCTGCCGCAGCCTGTGCGATGTTTCTTGTGAAGTGGCGCTCTCCATCCCTGACACAAATAAATCTGAAAGTTATAAACTCCATCCATTTTCTTTGGATGTTTAAATCTGTTATATTCGATGGTGACTTGTGTCACCATTGAGTAATAGTTCTGAGCAAATATCAAGAGGTGAACATACTTTAAGATAAATGACAAGTGTTAAAAGCTTTAGCCCATTTAATTTGATATACTTAAAGACTGAACTGTGCTGTAAATTACATGAACAATTTCAAACATTTTAAAAGACAAGTTTGGTAAGCAATGTCTTCTGTACATAGTCCCGACAAATAAATTAAAATAACAAAAATCAAAATGTTTTGTAATACTTGCCATGAGATCTTTTGTGACCTGCCCGCGGAGCTCGGTAACAGATGAGAACAATATTTAAAATCAAAGAAAAAACCAGGCAGGATACTGTAGTCACCAGGGCAATAGATTCAAAACTTTTGATCTCCACTAAAAACAACAAAATATATTACTTGTAATAAGTTTTTTTTTAAATGCATTTGATTAAAATTATCAGAGACAAATTCCTACCAATTTCCAGTCTGGTTCCATTTCCAAAGAATATTTTTCCACATGAGGTCACAGCGCAGTAAAAAATCCCAGAATCAGATGAGCTGACAACTTTGGAGAAATTAAACATGCAACTCTTCTCAGAGTCAGATTTCTTCTCACATTCATGATGTTTGTTCCCCTCTATGTTGATCATATTTGGATAGGTATTATTTGATTTTACTTGGAACCAGAACATGCTGAAATCTTCAGAGCAAGCCATCTTCTCAGAGTCAAACAAAACTGAACAGTGAAGGGTAGCCGTGTCTCCCGGGCGGACTGGATTGGATGCTGCAGGCTCCTGAATGACAGTGTAGTCGGTTACTTTTGCAGTATTCCCTGCATAATAGAAGTTTAAAAGTCAGTTAAACTATGTAAAAACACCTGTAATACTTTGTTAAATAAATAGTAGACAGTTCAGTGAGACATACTTATAAAAAATGTAATTTTGCTTAAAGTAAATTTTAAAATGCCATCTAGTTTGCTATGTTATATGTTTCTATTAAGTCTACATATTGTTCTGTTTCCTACAGTTCTTTTATGTCCATCAGGTAAAGTTTTAGAAGCAAATATTTAGAAAAAAATAAGTTCTTTACCTATAACTATCCAATATGTCCCTCTCCATACAATAGTCCCTGCCCAAGCAGCGATTGCACAGTGGTAGAGTCCATCATCACTGTAGGAGGCATTCAACAATATCAGATTGCTAAATTTTTGATTATTATTTACCTCCCATCTTGACTTAGAAAACTCTGGCTCAAATTCGGGGCTTTTAGGTTGTTGTTGTCTCACAGGCACTTTCAAAATCAGTCTCAGCGTATCTCCTGGTCTTTGCTTGTACCAGTGGATAACTCGTTCGTTAAACTCGCTGGGCAGAGCACATTGAAAGGTCACAGATTCTCCAAGCTGAACCATCTTCATTGGTTCAAGAGTGTCTGAAGAGAACAAAAGCACTAAATGAAAATAGGAGATTTTTAAGACAGTTTGTATAATAAAAATAAAAACTCACATCCCGGCTGAAGACAAAGGATTGTCGCCAATAACGCGATCATCTTGACCCTGTCTCTTGGCAGGAATTTTGCTGGGCTTTTAATTACTGTGGGTGGTGCTTCATTAGTACTATTGTATGTCACAGTTTAAGATTATTCTCATTGGTTGTCTCAAAAACCATATTTGGTGATTGCAAATTGCAAATGTCGTACATACTTCCTGTCGCAGTTTTTTTTTTCCATTTCTTAGAACAGCATATCACTTGAATCTCCTATCTTTACACACGACTTAAAAAAAATCAAAAAGATTGTACGTGTACAGATGTTAACACTGAAGTATCAGATGGGGTTTTGTTTTTGCAGGTACTAATATTTGTTTAGAGCCACAGCAGCAGGGCTCCTGCAGCGGCTCTGTACTTCTAAATAACAGTTGGATGTGAAGCCAATATAAAAAAGTTTACACTGGTTTCTATATCAGGTTTTGTAATTTATTAAAATGAGACCAAGATAAATCTGTAGAGATTTCTTTTCATGTACTACTGTCTGCATAACTCGATTAAAACACACACACAAAAAAATTAAGGAAACATTTATGAAAAACTGCAACAATGTTGTACACATCCTTAAACTAATACATATTGAAGTATCTTTTGATTTTATTGCAGCACCCAGTTATTTTTTTTTTAGGTATACCTCTATCAGCTTGGTACATCATACCTCGGCAATATTTGTTGAGGGGTCCTCCAACCCCTGTGTTGGTGGGGGTGGGGGACATGATTTTCACTGGCTACCCTTGAAATCTGATTGGCCACGCTGCCTAGCCACGCCCATAAGAGCTGACAATCAATTTGTCCATAGCACACAGATTAGCTTTTCATATTGGAATCTTCAAAGTGAAGATTCATTTATATAGGATACTTTTTAACTTCAAACTTTGATATCCTATTCATTGCAATATAAGACTGTAGGGAATTTAGGTAACATTGCAGTTTTAGCGGGCCACTATTATACTATCGGTGCCTCTGCCTGGCACCCACAAGAAAAAATAAATAAATAAATAAATAAATAAATATAGACATGGTCCTATTAACTCTCTTAAGAAGAAGTAATCATGAATCTCTGTCATACCTGATGGGAAGAGCGTAGACCAGGGGTCCCCAAACCTTTTCCTGCGAGGGCCACATAGCTGTTCCCTTTTGTGGTCGGGGGCCGGTCTTAGTTTTTCGAGAAAGAAACCTTGGCGACGACATATTCGCGTTTGTAGATAGATTTTTACCCAGAATGCAAATGGAAAAAAACCGTGAGTGAAACGGTGACTGGTACTGACTAGTATATATTCCATTGAGGGAAGCTAAGTTTCATATCTGCTCAAGAGCCCCCCTGGTGGTTGAAGAAAAATCCACATGTATATGAAAATAAAAACACTGAATGCCGGACCGGATCCGTTATTGTTCAGGGGGCCGGACCAAATGAGGAGGCGGGCCGGATCCGGCCCGTGGGCCGTAGCTTGGGGACCCCTGGCGTAGACCATGGGTGTCAGGTTCCAGTCCTCAAGTGCTGGTGTCTTAGATGTCTCTGCTTCAACACAGCTGATTTAAATTTTTAAGCTGCCTATTCACCATGTAATAAAGTTCTGCTAAGAACCTATCATTTGATTCAGGTAGGCTGTCAGTCATTCAGCCTATTGTTAGTTCACACACATATATACATTTTTGACCTATCATTGAGAACAGTATGTCTGTATGCTTTGTGTGTGTGTGATATTTTTGTAGTGTATATGCACAATCTTAGTCTTTTGTGTGTGTGAGACAGAAAAAACTGTATGCGTGTGTGATATTTTAAGTGTTTATCTGCAATTTTAGTATTGTGTGTGTGTGTCTTTAGTAGTGTGTGTGAGACAAAGCATAGTTTTTGTCCTAAACGGCCCCTCATATGTCTCCCATGAAATTCACATATGAAAATCACTTGTGAAAACATGAAAAATGAGCAGACAGCTGCAGTCATCAAGACAGATGGTCAACTGCTTCAGAAATTAAAAGTGCAAGATGAACAGGATGTAGTGTGCTGTACAAAGACGCTGTACTGAAAACAAAACCTGTGATATCTGCATCAGACGCCACAAAGCTGCATGCAGGAGTTGCGTTGGTTTTCTCATGATCTGTGGTACCTTGTCAGATTTTACTATCGTAAAATCTATCATAACGCTTCTAGCACAGATCGTCAAAACACTGGGTGAAGACAGGTGATCTGTGCTGGCTTCTAGTTGTAAATATTTTATTAGCCTAAGTGTAACTAGTTGATATAGTAAGAATAATAGTCTATTTCTGCAGGCATCATGAAGACGCAACATGACGTTGACTAATAATCTCTCTATACTGGACATAACATAGAAAAACTCCAGTTATCAGAAGTAAAAAAAAAAATCGAACTCAAGATTTGAAAATAGGAGGAATAGGAAGGCTGGTTAATGGACAAGCCCAAAATTTGATCCAGTTACTTTGAAGTAACTGGATTATTTTAATTAAACCAGGATTAAACTTGAATAATTGTTAGATGCATATACCCGTTTATTGCCATTCAGATGATTTGGAGGTGACAGATGTCCAGCTCCTACCTTTCGCTGTCAAACCCTTTTCTTCCTAAGAAACACTGAAGTCATTGTTGCTTCCTGAACAATATGATCCAAAGAAAAAGACTGCAGTCCTTCAGTAGAACCATCTCACTTTCTTCATCACTCCATAGCTTCTTTCTCCAAAACTGCAGACAAATTGCTCAAGTCTTTGGTGAAATTGCTCATAATGTAATATTTATTATGAAATATGTATTAATTTTATGAAAATCTTTTGTGTATACAGAATGAAAACACAGTAGTTCATCTTTTTAATCACATAAGTGGTTTTATTGTGTCAGTGACACTTTAAGAATACAGATAATTTCATATAGCTCAGGTTGAAATGCATGCTGAAATATTTGGCATAAAAAGCAATTATGCATGATTTTCCATGTAAATATTTATGGATGTTTAGAATATATTCTCTGAGTAAATGCACTCAGAGTAATAGCACTCCATGTTTTCCATTTTCTTCTTTGTGCTTCCATGTCTTTCCTTATTAGAAAAATCCAAGAATGCATAGCTTTTGTTTCTACCATCAGACTGTGAAGCAGATGAAAATAAAATCAGTGCATTTAGCTACTGAATATGAACAAAAGAAAACCAAAGAATAAGTTTTCATCAATTCATATTACTTACGAGATCAAGTATTCTTTCTCTCAGGCTATGCAGTGCTTCTTGTGAGGTGGTTTCCATCCCTGATGTAAACATTTCAGAAGGTTATATACTTTATACATTTAGTTTGGATATTTTAATCTGTTGGATGGTGACACAAGTCAAGTAATAGTTCAGAGCAAATATGCAGAAGTAAGAGGAACATATTTTAAAATAAGTAACAAGTGTCAAAAGCTTTAGCCCCTGTTTAAGCTGACATAAATAAAGGCTGGGCTATGTATGCTATAAAATGCACGAGTGTAATTTGAAGCATGTTATAAGATTCTTTTGGAAAGAAAAAACATACTTAGGGTTAGACGGAAGCAAATTAGTTACTTCTGTTTAGTTATGAATTTGACTGTCAAGTGTCAGAGATTATGTGCAGACAAAGGCAACCTAAAACCATATTTAGCAAATGCATTATTTCAAACTTATAAAAAATCATCATTGCAGTTGTGCTACATTGTTGACAATAAAAACCACTATACATTGAATCGGCAAATCCACAGGAACTACAGGTGGAAAAGATTTATTTTTAACTATATCAGTTTTTTTCTCAACATAGTTCCAGATAAACTAACAAACTAAAAATAATGACAATAATTTAAAATTTTTGTAATACTTGCCATGAGACCTTTGGTGACCTGCCCTCTGAGCTCGATAAAAGAAAAGAAAAATATTTAAAATCAAAGAAGAGATGAGGCAGGATACTGTAGTCACCAGGACAGTAGATTCAAAACTTGTGTTGTCCACTAAAAAATATCAAGAAGAAAAAATATTTGTAATTGATTAAAAGAATTTGATATTCTATAATTTAAAGTATCAGAGACAAAATCCTACCAATTTCCAGTTTGGTTCCATTTCCAAATAATATTTTTCCACATGAGGCCACAGCGCAGTAAAAAATCCCAGAATCAGATGAGTTGACAACTTTGGAGAAATTAAACATACAACTCTTCTCAGAGTCAGATTTCTTCTCGCATTCATGATGTTTGTTTCCCTCTGTGTAGATCATATTTGGATAGATATTATTTGATTTTGCTTGGAACCAGAACATGCTGAAATCTTCAGAGCAAGCCATCTTCTCAGAGTCAAACAAAACTGAACACTGAAAGTCAGCCGTGTCTCCTGAGCGGACTGGATTGGATACTGCAAGTTGCTGAATGACAATGTTGTTCGATATCCTCACAGTATTATCTGCACAACAGAAGAAAAGTTTAAAAGTAAATTAAACTATGCCAAATACACCTCTAGCGTTTCTGTTAAAGAATGGACAGATTCAGTGAGACGCTTAATGTATAAAATTTAGTTTTTATTCAATTAAATTTTAAAATGCAAAAATTATGGGAAAAAGAACCATAAGTCTACATATGGTTCTTTTTCTCACAGCTCTATTATGTTTATACGGTGAAGTTTTAGAAGCAAATATTTACAAAAAAATTCCAACAAAAACAAAACTTATTTACCTGTCACCATCAAATATGTCCCACTCCATTCAATACTCCCTGTCCAAGCAGAGAGTTCACAGTGATAGAGTCCATCATCACTGGAGGACGCCTTCAACAATGTCAGACGGTTAAATTTTTGATCATTATTTACTTCCCATCTTGAGTCAGGAATCTCCGGCTCAAATTTATGGGTTGTAAGTTTGTGTTGTCTCAACGATACTCTCACAATCAGTGTCAGTGTATCTCCTGGTCTTTGCTTGTACCAGTATACATCTCTGTCGTTAAACTCACTGGGCAGAGCACATTTGAAGGTCACAGATTCTCCAGTCTGAACAATGTTCATTGGTACAAGAGTGTCTGAAAAGAACAAAAGCATCAAATGAAAAAAAGCTGCTTTTAAAGACATAGCTAGAATGATAAATTCAAAAAACTCACAGCCCCGATGAAGAAGAAGCAATGTCACCAATAACACGATCATCTTGAACCTGTCTCTTGACAGTAGAGTTGCTGGTGTTTTAATAGTAGTGGGTGGTGCTTCGAGCAGTACTAATATCCTGGAGGTCACAAATTAACATATTGTTCTCATTGGTTGTCACAAAATATAGATTACGTGATTGTAAGTAGTAAATGTCGTATGCACTTCCTGCCACACTGTTTTTTTCCACTTTTTAGAAATGCATATTACTTCAATCTTCTATTTTCACACACTTCTTTAAAAAAAATATTGTGCTTACACAGTTGGACACGATAACACTGAAGTATCCACTATTTCTTTCGTTATCGTCATTTCACCGGGTGCAGAAACACAGACACTGAAATACATTTTGTATTGCTTATTGCCATGTTACTTTCTCTTGTGGCTGTCTGCATTTTGGTGCACTTCAGGAACAGAACATGCATGGGCATTTGTTCCTGCAAGATGCAGTATGTTTTAGTACACAGCAACAGATCATCTACACATTCCACCAATTACTGAAAACCTCATTGCTATTTGATCCAGAATTTCTACAGACTGTTTCAGTTTGTTGTAAGTTTGCACAGACACCAACTTTATGTACCATCTCACACCCATGTGCACATGCTAAAGAGTACAAACACTTTTGCAGAGCTTTCCTTAATAAATATTTAACATTTCATCCCCTCATTTCAGCACCTTTGTCAAGAACAGTTCTTGACAGTCACCTTATTTTTTAGATCTGACATTATGTATAACCAATACAAAAATTCTATTGACTAACAAATGTCTAAAAATTATGACAACCTGTTTGCCAGATCTCAGTAATGGCTTCCCCAAAGAAAAAGACAGTAGTCGTTGCAGCTGATTTGAACCCGTTCTGCTACTCTCTGGCATCAGAAGCTGTCTTTGCCAAGCAGTGGCAGCTACAAATTCATTGTCATTGTCATTGCAAGAATTTGTTTTGTTGTCTTTTTCTTTAGTGAAGGCAGTGAGCTTCTGTGGTAAAAAAGACAGGCCAATGTTTTCAAACCTTTATTTCTCTTAATTACAAAGAGTTTCTGCATAGCAAGTCAAAACAAAAAAAAAATCATGATTACAATATTTTATCAGAATAATAAACAAAAAAACAATACAGATGTGGACTAAAAATCACTTTAAGTCAATCAATGGTGGTGAGCATCTAGTGAGATTTTATATATTGTGTATACACCATGATATAAACTGAGCTGTTTCCACTGTTCTTCTGCAAACAGCAAGTCAATAATGTGTCTGCAATTTTTTTTAAATTATTAAATTCTGATCTAAATGTAAAACAAAATCAAAGTCAGAGTAAAATGAGTAGTTGTGAAGATTAATGTGAAATAGGAGCAATTTATTTGACATTCAATTATAATATTAAACCACTTATAATGCAACTAATTGGGACAAGTACAGAGGATGAAGTTCAAGGCAGCAAAAAACAAAACAAGAAAAAAAAATCATCTTCTTACCAGCAATTATCTAATTTTCAAAATATTTTTCCAGGTGATCACAAGGACACATTTTTAAACCCTCCAATATTTGTGAGAAATACAAGTTGTAAGTTATCCAGTTATAAAAAGCAATTTCTGTCATTTCAAATTATTTTGTTTTTACAGATGATTACAAAACATCACAATAATTACAACAGCAGTGAATCATGCTAATAGAGAAGTAAAAAAAAGCAATTAAAAAGACATGCTATATATTATCGCATTTAACATATGTCTGATTTTTCACATCAGTATTTACTGATGCTTAGACTTTAATGCCAGAGTAGAAACACTCCTGGGGTTCCATTCTTTTCTTCTTGCCTCCACGATTTTTCTTACTTTTAGAAAAATTCAAGGTAGCATAATTTTTGTTTTCACCATCAGCCTGTGGAGCAGATGAAAATAAAATTAGTGCATTTAGCTGTTGAATATAAACAAAAGGAAACCAAAGCAAAATAAATTATTGTTCATCAATCCATTTTACTTACAGGATCAGGTATTCTCTCTCGATGTCTGTGCGATGTTTCTTGTGAAGTGGTGCTCTCCATCCCTGACGCACAAAAAAAAAAAATCAGAAGGTTATAAACTCCATCCATTTTCATTGGATGTTTAAATCTGTTATATTCGATGGTGACACAAGTAAGTAATAGTTGTGAGCAAATATGCAGAAAAAGTATTGAACATACTTTAAGATAAGTAAGAAGTGTCAAAAGCTTTAGCTTCTGTTTAATATGATATAATTAAAGGCTGGACTGAGCTGCAAAATTACATGAACAATTTGAAGCATTTTATAAGACAGTCTTATAAAATGCTGTCTTAGTGAGAAACAAATTAGTTACGCTTAGAGATTGGAACAAAATAGTTACTTATGTTTAGTTACAAATTTGACTGCCAAGTGTCAGATAATAATTGCAAATAAAGACAATGCAAAAACATATTTTACAAATTCATAATTTCAAAGTTGGCATCAAAAATTATTGTTGCAATTATGCGTAGATCCTTCCCAGTAAGAAATAAAACAAACTTTACACCAAATCGGCAAATCTACAGAGAATACAGATAGAGTTATATCTATTTAAAATAATGAATTTTTGCGTAGTCCGATAAAAAAAAACTAAAATAACAAAAATCTAATTCTTTTGTAATACTTGCCATGAGATCTTTTTTTCACTACCCTCGAAGTTCCGTAACAGATGAGAACAATATTTAAAATTAAAGAACAAACCAGGCAGGACACGGTAGTCACCAGTGAAATAGATTCAAAGCTTGTGTTGTCCACTACAAACAACAACAAAAAAATTATTTGTATTTTATATATTTTTTAAGTGTATTATTTAATTTAAAGTATCAGAGACAAAATCCTACCAATTTCCAGTCTGGTTCCATTTCCAAAGAATATTTTTCCACATGAGGTCACAGCGCAGTAAAATATCCCAGAGTCAGAGGAGTTGACAACTTTGGAGAAATTAAACATGCAACTCTTCTCAGAGTCAGATTTCTTCTTGCATTCATGATGTTTGTTTCCCTCTGTGTAGATCATATTTGGATAGGTATTATTTGATTTTGCTTGGAACCAGAACACGCTGAAATCTTCAGAGCAAGCCATCTTCTCAGAGTCAAACAAAACTGAACAGTGAAGGGTAGCTGTGTCTCCTGAGCGAACTGGAATGGATACTGCAAGTTGCTGAATGACAGTGTTGTTCGATATCCTCACAGTATTCTCTGCACAACAGAAGAAAAGTTTAAAAGTAAATTAAGCTATGTCAAATACACCTGCAATGATTCTGTTAAAAAAATGGACAGATTCAGTGAGGCGCTTAATACATGTCCATGTTTTGAATATCATCCTTGCAAAAATGTAAGTTTTAAAATGCTATCTAAATAGTTGTATATGTTTCTATTCAGTCTACATATTGTTCAGTTTCCTACAATCACTTTTTTTCATAGCGTTAAGCTGTAGAAGCAGAAATTAAAAAAATAAATCATTCATTACCTGTCACCATCAAATATGTCCAACTCCAGTTGGCTCTCCCTGTCCACGTAGCGAGTTCACAGTGATAGAGACCTTGGTCACTGTAGGTTGTATTCAGCAGCGTCAGACGGATAAATTTTTCATCATTATTCACCTTCCATCTTGAGTCAGAAAACCCTGGCTCAAAATCAATGGTTGTATTTTTCAGTCGTTTCAACACTTTCAAAATCCGCTTCATAGCATCGTCTGGTCTTTGCTTGTACCAGTGGATATCTCTTTGGTTATACTCAACACTCGGTAGAGCACAGTGGAAGGTCGCAGATTCTCCAGCTTGAACTGGTATCAATGGTACAACAGTGTCTATGTAAAAAAAAAATAAAAATAAATATAAAGTGTATTTATTTATTCATAAATACAATGGTATTAAAAAAGAACTTACAGCCCCGATGAAGAAGAAGCAAAGTCACCAATAACACGATCATCTTGAATCTGTCTCTTGACAGTAGAGTTGCTGGTGTTTTAATGGTAGTGGGTGGTGCTTCAAACGGTACCAATATCCTGCAGGTCACAAAGCAACATATTGTTCTCATTGGTTGTTACAAAATATAGATTCTGTGATTGTAAGTAGTAATTGTCGTATGCACTTCCTGCCACACTGTTTTTTTTCCACTTCTTAGAAATGCATATCACTTCAATCTTCTATTTTCACACACTTCTTTAAAAAAATATTGCGCTTCCACACTTAGACACTTTAACAGTGAAATTTCCACTATTTCTTTTGTTTTTGTCATTTTGCCGAATTCAGAAACACGCAGGCAATGAAACATATTTCGTATTGCTTATTAACATGCTACTTTCTACTGTGGCTGTCTGCATTTTGCTTGACTACATGAGCACATGTCCAAGAACATGGATGTTACGGCCTGGCTCAGCCAGGGGAAAGGGAAGTAACATTAAATAAACCTAGATGTTAAGGTTTTGACAATTTAGGAATTTATTGTTTGGGTTTTCAACAAAAGGAGAAAAAAACGAGAAAAAAAAAACGTAACAATAATCAAAAGGGTACAACTTACAGCCAACACGTACTAAATCAACAAAATCTACAAATCAGTGCTGTGTGACAAAACTTAATCACATGGGACTTTGCGTCCAGGTTAAACAAACACAGTAAAACAAACAAAACAAGCTACAAGTCTAGTGTAGCGTTATAAAACCCCACAGGGTAAAGACTGTTGAAGCAGTCTAAAGAAATTAACAAAGCCAAATTAGACCACAACTCTAGTAGCAGTACAAGAAAACAAAACCCCACAGGTTCAATCCTGTCACAAGTTACAGAAAGGTCAAAGTGCAAACAGGTAACAGCAAACCCACATACACATCCAACAAGTGGCAAGCTGTCTCAACAAAGAAACAAGCTGCACCTTCTCCTAGGAAGTCCTTGATTTTGAAAGGGAGGCCTCAACAGCGATTGGTGGAGCCTGCAATTGATGACCCAATCACGGTAGGCCTCAGGGTGTGACACAGGACATTAAGGCAACACCCGCTTCCAGGTGAAGTCCATCTGATTAGCCTCTGCAAAAAAAACAAATAAACACAGAAAAGGCCACTGGCCGTAACAATGGACATTTGTTCTTGCAAGATGCAGTATGTTTTAAAATGCAGCAATAGATCATCTGCACATCCCACTAATTACTGAATATCGCATTGCTATCTGATCCAGAATTTCTGCACTCTTCCAGTTTGTTTTAAGTTCGCACAGATTTTGACTTTATGTACCGCCTCACACTATTGTGCTCGTGTTCAGAGCACAAACATTTTTGCAGAGCTTTTCTTGATAACATTGCATCCCCTCATTTGAGCACCTATGTCAAGGAAGGTTCTTGACAAAGGTGACTCGCATTTTGTTTTCCAAGGCTTGTAGTACTGGATTAGGCAATAATGCCACAATTTATTAATGGAATAAAATCTGCCTTCAAAATAAAACCACTTTTAAAAAGAATTCTGCAATAATCAGCACAAAAAGTATTAATGTCATCACATAATGCAGCAGAAACTACAAAATGTGTTCAAAGATTTTGTTACATTTTGCATCAAAAAGTGGTTTTATTACATTTTAGCCACATTTTATTACATTATTACATATAGTGGCTTTACTACATAATGTGGCCATTATAAGGTTTACTAGTGTAAGGCATACTATCAAGTTTGGACCTGCTTTTAACCCTCTGATGCATAAGTGGGTACCTTTGGACCCGGTGAGGTCATCTTTTTGCAATATCTTTGCAAAGAACAGTTTTCATCACTTAATATTCCAGGTATGCCTCAACAAACATGTTATTGATATCATGCAATAATTTTTTTTTATTTACCTTTTATACATTTTAAGAAATATGTTTTATATTACTACCCCTTTCTTCCATAAGTGGGTCCAAAAGGACCCGCATTCATTTCCTATGGAATTTAATAGGAATCTTTGTTTCTTAATATTAGTTAGCTAACCAAGCTAACTAACATTACTGCCTATACTTTATTGTGCATGTGTATTTTTTTTTGTGTGTGTGTGTGTGTCTGACACACAGATGCACACAGGACTATGTTTCTCGACTGGCCTGGGAACGCCTTGGGATTCCCCTGGAGGAGCTGGAACATTAGCCTATTATGAACAATGTTCATAATAGAAGAAAAATGTGGAGCTACTCCCGCAACCCGACCCCGAATAAGCAGAAGAAGATGGATGAATGGATGGATGGATGCATAAATAACTGCACATGCATACACACACTCATATGCATGATACACACAGCACAATAGAATACAGACAATAATGTTAGCTAGCTTGGTTAGCTAACTAGTTTCAAGAAACATGCTCTTTCTACCCTCCTCCACCCCCCTGTGCACGCGCGCACACGCACACACGCGCACACACACACACACACACACACACACACATATAATGGACGTTGACACTGTTCCAAGATTGCTGTTGTAAAATTGCTGTCATTTTGTTTTAAAAATGTTCTATAAATCGTCACAAATCTTCTACAGTTTGTCCTAAAAATGCTTATAAAAGTGAAAAATGAAACCACAAAGGCTTTCGTCAAATATGAGGAACAATAATGTCTGCGGCTGGTTTGTAAATAATAAAAGGATTGCAGCCAAAGTAACTGTTTGTGTATTTAATACTGGAGATTCTCTCCATCAAAGATAGAGGAAAGGAAGAAGATGGTCAGAAACACCTCAAGAGTAAGTATGCCTACTCTTTCACCTTCTGGCATCCCTGTGGCCTGGGACTTTCACAGAAAGTACCAGCATGTTTATGAAGTGTGGGAGGCCCTACTTTATCAAATCAAGATAGGAATAATAGAAAGGTTGCCACTCTGAGGTAGAAAAAAAAAAACAGCTTCCAGTCCAGGGTGAGCATGGCTGGCTCTATGGGTGGGCAATGCCCCCCACTGCCTGCCCAGGCAGCAGGGTCTGCCTCCACTTCACTAAATCTGCACTTCCAGAGAAAGAACAGCCCCAGAGCATGAAGCTACCAGGCATCACTATGCTTTACTGTGGTGATGATCCTTTGATATCCAGTATTTTTTTATTTAACTTATTTTTATTTTGAAGAATCAAAATGCAACAAAAGAATATCTCTGCTTCTAGAATTTTTTAGTTTTTATTTAGAATATTTTAGGTTAGACTTCAGTCCACTGTTTAATAAACATACGGAATTAACTTTCATCCTGAACCACTGCAGCCACTTAAATATGTAACAGATTAATAATCAATCTATTTTATTAGCAGGGTGCATGAGAGAGACATTTTACAGTACTCACCAAATAAACAGCATTCATAAAGGGATCATAAAATGCCAGTAAAAGTGAACTTGCTCTACTTGTTTTACTAAAGGACCCTGCATTTTGAGTGACAGGTGCCATGCACACTCCACTCTGAGTTACAAAAGTTCAGACGAGCATGACATACCATGACCCCGTGAGGGTTATAATACACAGAGACAAACCCTGTACCTAGTTATTACTTTATTAATAATATGACAGGCAATTGAAGTTCACAAAGTTAAAATACATAAAACAAAGAACAACATACTGTACAATAAAGGAAAACAAATTATTGCGTAACAATTACAGATAGCATACTCTGATTCTAACTGATTAGTAATACAAATGAATGTGATTAACATGGAAATATAACACTCGAGTACTTCTGGGTTCTTTTTGACTACTTGTGTTGAAGTACCTATGAAGCAACCAATTTAGACAAAAACAAACGACACACATTTCAAAGAGAAAGATTCTGGATGCTATTAGATGCAGTTTTTTTTTTTAAAAAAAACATCCCTTAAAAATACAGATAATTTCAAATGGCTTGGGGTGCATTTTAAAATACTCTGCAATAAAAAGCAGCTACATTTGATTTTTCACTGCAATATTTGTTGATGTTCAGATTTTAATCTCAGAGTAAAAGCACTCGTCTGTTTCCATTTTTTTCTTCCGGCCTTCACATCGTTTCTTACTTGTAGAGAAATGTAATGCAGCATAGTTTTCGTTTCCACCTTCAGCCTGTGTGGAAGATAACAATAAATTACTACATTTAGCTGTCTGATATTAGGAAATTGATACAAAACCAAAAAAACAATACTTGTCCTCCATCAGTATTACTTACAGGTATTTTCTGTGTCAAGCTGTGTAGTGTTTCTTGTAAATTGATGCTTTCCATCCCTAATTATGAAAAATTGCAGGGTTATTCACTTAAGCGACTTAAACCTTGCTTCACTTAACTTTTATTTAGTTTGGTTTTAAGTTATTTGATGACGACAAGTCAAGTTCAGAAAAATTTGAAGAAATAAGTGGAAGAATTTCTTTGAGATCAGTAAAAAAGGTCATAAACCTTAGTAGCTACTTAATCTGAAAGACAGTCTCTATGTGAGAATGTTGGAGCATAAGAAATAAAACACACATTACACTGAACAAGCAAAACCAATAGACTACATCTTGCAAAAAGCTGTTGAGTGCAGAACATCTTTGCTCTTGGAGGTCAATATTTTGAGCAGATGGTCTCAGGCAAAAAAAACAAACAAAAACAGAACAACCCAAAAACGAATGAAAATGACAACAATCTAATTTTTTTCGTCATACTTGCCATGGGATGGTTTTTGATCTGCCGTTGGAGCTTGGCAACAGATGAAAACAACACTTAAAATCAAAGAAAAGACCAGGCAGGACACTGCAGTCACCAGGGCCGTAAATTCAAAACTTGTGCTGCTTGCTAGAAACAACAAAAAACAAAATAATTGTTCATAATTAATGCAATTATAAATGTATTATTTAATTAAAAGCATCAGAGACAAAATCTCACCAATTTCCAATCTGGTTCCATTTCCGATTAACAGTTTTCCACAAGAGGACACAACACAGTAAAATATCCCATCATCAGAGGAGCTGACAACTTTTGAGAACTGAAACAAACAACTTTTCTCTGTGTTAAATCTCTTCTCACATTCATCACGTCTGTTTGTGTCTGCGTAGATCACGTTCGGATAGGCATTATTGGATTTTGCTTGGAACCAGAAGATGGTAGGATCTTTTGAACATGGCATCTTCTCAGAGTCAAACAAAATTGAACACTGAAAGATAGCAGTGTCTCCTGAACGAACTGGATTGGATACTGCAGGCTGCTGTATCACAGTGTAGTCGGATACCCTTGCAGTATTGTCTGCACAACACAAGAAAAAACAGAGAAGTCAATTAAACAATGCCAGAACCATATTCAATGGTTTTAATTAAATATTGGGCAGCTTTCAGTGGAAACCTGTCAAATACTTTGACTACTTCAAAAAATAAATAACAGTTTGTTCATAAGTTTCTATCAAGTCTACATATTGTTCTGTTTCCTACAGTTTTATATCCATACATTGAAGTTTTAAAGGTAATTTAAAAAATGCCATTATTTTCTTATCACTATTAAATATTTTCCAATGTTCCAGATTTGTCACTTTCAAAGTCATTTTCCGAGTATCTCCAGGAGAGTATGTGCTGTACAAAAATTTTATGTACAAACATATTCACTGTTTGTACCAGTGAATGTCTGTGGTTGAACTAAGAATAGGACAGAGCACAAAAGAAAAGTCACAAATTCATCAAACTGAACCAGCTTTACTGTTACTAGAATGTACCAGAAAATGTAAAGTATCTTGTTTACTTCACATTTTATATTTTAAATGTACCTGTTGCTCCTCACATGTACAGGCTAGCAACCAAAATAAGTTCTTAATGTTTTTTCAGGAGGCTTGGTTAAGTTTTCATATCATTAACATCTTATTTTTCTTTCATGACATAGGCAATTGAAAACTTTATAGAAGTATGTTATATTATTTACCTTTGAATGTCAAATTTGTAGCACTCCATTCAGGATTCCCAGTGGAAACCTTGCTTGCACAGTGATATATCCCAAAATCCCCTCGTGTTGTCCTCAAAATTGTCAAGTTTATTTCCTTTTTATCATCAGTAACCTTCCATCTTAAGTCAGAAAACTGTGTTCCAAATGTAAAATTTGTTATTTTTTGTTGCTTCACAGACAATTTAACAATTTGTCTCAAAGTATCCCCTGGACTCTGCTTGTACCAGTAAACGACTTGTTGGGTTAACTTAAACTTTGGCATAGCGCATGGAAAAGTTGCAGGTTCACCAAGCTGAACTTGCATCACTGGAACCAGAGAATCTGAACAAAAAGAAGACATATTACATGAAAGTACACCCATCTCAATATAATCACAAAACACTTGCAACTAATTCAAAACCACTCACATGTCTGATGCAGAAACAGCAGTGCAGCTAATAGAACAAACATCTTCATCCTCCCTCTTGCAGTCACACAAACACTTATTTTTAATCTGACTGGGAGGAGCTTCAACATCATACATGTCATACTCACACATCTTTCCGATTGGTTATCAAAAGTTATAATCTTTTGCTCTTCCTGTCACAATGGTTTTGCCAACTTTAACCAAACACATAAATGTTTAGAAAAGTATTTTTAAAAATATGTTTATATTTGAAAGTAAATGGCATGTTTGGCTATCCTACAATTTTAATAATTTAAGCAGTTTTGAGAAAACAATACCTCTCCTTTTATTGATTGTTGTATTGCTTGATCTATAGATTTAATAAGTATGTTTTGAAGATAAACACTATTCTCATTAGTCCACCAGAACAAATGTATTCAAGTCAGCCATTGGATGCCCTTGTGTTATTTATTCTTTATCACGAATTTCTGGACTTGTTATGGTTGTGTATAAGTCAGATGCTCCTTACACTGTATTCTAATTAAGCCTTTGAAGCTGTGTCTGGTGCTGCCTGAAGATGCATTAGAGGTTGATAGAAATCACAATAGACAGGCTAATGGTTGTGATGCCCTTAACAGGAAAAGGGGCCTCTACATCATTCAAGGCCGGCCTAAAACACCTTTGTTGGTCTTGCATGATGAGCCAGAGTCATTGCACTGCACATTTCTCTGTTGGCTGCGGGAGACAAACAGGGAGAGACAGGGCTCTATCGGAGGAGTTTTTCTGATCTCCACTCTTCATTGTCAACCGACCTGTAGCACTTGCTCATGTGTTTGCAGGTCTACTCCACAGCTGCACACTGAGTGGATATATGAAGCGCTTGGCTGAAGCAGAGGAGACAGAGAAGGCAAAAATGAGCTTCTTTACTCTGGGATGATTGTGGCTTTTCCACAGGCTAAACCTCCACCCACTCACCCATCCACCCACTAGGGAAATCCCTGGTAGTTCTGTATTCCAGTCTGCCCCTGCTTCCAGTAATAAGATCACTAAAGACAGTTTTTATTATGACTTCAAAGTCACGAATGACACAATTTTCCTGAAGTCCTTTTCTTGTTGTTTGTAAAAAAAATATATTAATATTTAATGGTGATGTTAAAGAAGTGGTTCATGTATTGTAGTTGTAAAGTCTATAGGTTGGGTTTAGAGTACAAAGCTCTTAATAGTAAAGCTCAACCATACCTGAAAAAAATTCATGACTTTTTTTTTTTCCAAAAGAGCACTTTGGTCTGAAGTAAAGGATCTCTCAATTGTCAGATTCCTCCCATGTTCAGCTAGTTCTCAGTTTCAATTGGAGTAGCACCCACAAGCTTAACTTTTCTCCTTTATTCCTGATGTTAATCTATGTAAAAAAAAAAATTATTTTGTCTATTCTACTGTTTGATATTTATCCTAAAAAACAAAATATGTCATCAAATGAATGGTTTGTAAGTTTCATACTCCATGTTTAAGTTTTATATTTAATTAAAAGCACGTCTTGTATTTTTGGAACTAGGTTTATTTTTACAGTTATACAAACATTAAATGGTAAATCGGAGGTGTACATTTTGAATGTTTTCATCGTACATAAACTTAAAGAGGATGACTTTTGCCAGTTAGCATACTGGATTTTGTAGTTATTGTGATGTAAAAAGAAAGGACACATACGTATGCCAGATTTTCACATGTTTGAATTTTCCTTGAATGTAACCTGTGAGTAAAAAATTTCCTCAGTTTGAATCTTTTTCTTCTTTCTTCCTTGTTTTGCTTTTTCTCCAGAGAACTCTAATGCACCATGACGACTGTTTCCATCTTGATCCTGGGTAGTAAAAAAGCAATATTGTGACATTGAAATCATTCATTTATTCCAGGTACTGGAAATTACTTTACAAACACAGCAACAAGATATTTAATTACTCACAGTTTCAGGTAATTGTTTGCTAAAGTCATTCATTTCCTGTGAAGTAGTAGTTTCCCTTCCAGCTGAAAGTAAATGCAGGACAATTTAAATTGAGACATTTTTTTTTAACAATTTCTCAAAATTTGACCACATTAACTGAACATTTTGGTTTAATCCTGTTAGTAACGCTTGTAACTCCATGTATTGTAACCGCATACATGGAGTTACAGTACAGTATATTGCATGTATTGTAATATACTGTATATTACATGCAATATACTGTGTGGTTGTGCTAAAAAAGCACAGACTTTACTGTTTGAACTTTTTCTAATCTCCAAACGAGATTGAGTGTCAAACTTGATCAATAGTAATAAAATGAAGTAGCTATATGTATATATTCAATTTATGACACTATGATGACACTGAGTGTATATGGTGCAAGTAATGTGAAACCATAAGCATATAAAACAAATATGAGTTCACAATTTTCTCAAAGACCATTGCTCTAACATTATTTTCACTGTAGAGTAAAACCCTTGGTGTAGTCAACTCAAACTTACCTTTCAAGCATTTACATCCAGTCCATAGAGGTTGGCAACAGATGAAAACAATATTCACAATCACAGAAATAACCAAGCATATTGCTAATATCACAAGGATTATAAGCTGAAGACCTCCAGATTGCTCTAGAAAAAGAATTAAAAAAAATATTGGACAACACTGTTTGTTACATGGTAGGTATATGATTCTTTATGTGGAGGAGAAACGCTTACCAATCTTACTTTTGGTGACATTTCCAAATAAAATCTTTCCACATGTAGCAATGGCACAGTAGTAAAATGCAGAGTGATGGGAGGTAATGTTCTTAGAAAAGTGATAAAAACAACTATTTTGACTGTCAGATTTCTTCTTGCATTCACCACGTTTATTATTGTCAATGTAAATGATGTCAGGATGAGATTCTTCTGCTTCAGCTCTAAGCCACAACACACTGAGATCCTCTGAACACATTTTGTTTTCTAGATCAGTGAAGACTGAACACTGTAGAGTCCCATGATCTGCGGAGAGGCCCGGATCTAAGACTGTCAGCTGGTGAAAAACTGTGTAGTGTGATGTCTTCATAGTATTTCCTGGAAAGTGCACAAACAGTTTGGAAAACAGTTCAACAAACATGAAGCTACATGCATTTTGTTTTAAATAAAACTGATGGGTAATGACTAAATTTGACAATAACATATCAATTTATTATAGTTTAAGTTCAGAAATCTTCACACAACTAAGAAGGAATTTTCTGTCTTCAGATAATTTCTTAGCACCTGCCCATTTTAAAGGCAGGTGTATTTGTAAGGTTTTAGATCACATAGTTTACCTCTCACGATCAAATATGTCCCATTCCATTTATTGGTTCCGGTCCAGTCCATAACCACACAGTGATAGGTTCCCTCATCCTCTTGAGTTGGTCTTAAAATCTTCAGACTGCTAAATGTTTCATTAACACCAACCATCCACCTTGAGTCAGAAAACTCTGGTGAAAGCACAGAGGTTGCAGGATTTTGGTGTCTCAAAGTGAATTTCACGATCAGTCTAAGAGTTTCTCCTGGACTCTGCTTGTACCAGTAGACTTGTTTTTGGCCTATCTCAGTATTTGGCAAATCACAGTTGAACATCACAGATTCACCAAGTAGAACTGGCTTCACTGGAATAAAAGTATCTAAAGAAAAATAAAAATAGGATATGTTATATTGAACAAAATGCACGTCATGACAAAAATCTAGAAGTACTCACATGCGCAACGAACAAGAAGCAAAGTACCCAGTAGCGCAATCATCTTCGTACTGTCCCTTCAGCGACCTTGCTGGTATTTTAATAGGTGTGGGAGGAGCTTCAAAATGGCCTATGACACTTTGACACTATGTGTCAAAGTGTCAGATTCTTTTATTGGTTGTTTCAAATTAAAGATTTGATAATGAGTAGGAGGTGTCTCTCTTCCTGCATACTTGTCTTTTTCAGAACTTAAAATACTTGCAACTCCATTTTTGACTTCGTTCTTATTAATTTAAAGACAGTTGTAAAAATTGAAATTGAAATATGTGTACATAAGAGGTTAAGATTTATTTTATTCATGCAAAGAAGTGGTACTTCAAGTCATTGTATATTTTTTATTATGAAAACAAATCTACTGTGGTCTGTAGATCCTATAGTGTATTGACACATTTATTGTGATAAATTTTATTAAGGTTGAAGCTTGAAGATCAATTCTCAAACATTTTATAAGTAAGTCCCATTAGTAGGACAA
>NW_006799974.1:94918-96185 GCF_000485575.1 Poecilia formosa
TTTCTTTGACTTTTTTTTCTTTAATATATTAAAATCTGGCTTCAAAATAAAACTGCTTAACCCTTTAAAGACGAGGTCTAAATGGCCATCCCGGCGCGCATTCTCTCTTCTCTGTGCGTCAGCACTCGCTATGAAGCCATGTAGCGATAGCTAGCAAAACTACTACTAACCCTGCACACACCACGAACTCTAACTAACACACTTATCGTCTAAAAAACCCATCGAAACACTCTTAGTAAAATCCACAGCATCACTGTGCCCTAGTCTCTTGCCGTATCCAAATCCCCCCCCTCGTCTCTTTCCGCGAGTCTCCGTTCTACCTAGCAACAGACTGTCAACACATTTTTATTGGTTGTTTCGAAATGTGGTACATTTAGACCCCACAAAATAAGGCGGAAATTATCTATCTTATTTCTGGCTTTATTTTGAAGTAAATAACCACAAAACCAATATAAAAACACCACTTTTATAAAGTTTGAAGTCCGTGCTGTCCAACAGAGTCGAAATGAAAACTCGGTATGCGTCCATGTTATTACGAAGCCTTATTAATGCGTCACATGCTTGTACGCCACACGGCGGGCAGCGACTACATAGGTTTAAAAAACAATTTTGTAATAATCAGCACAAAATGTATTAATGTCATCACATAATGCGGTGGTAACTACAAAATGTTCAAGGATTGTATTACATTTTGAAGTCATATTTTATTATTGCATATTATGGCGTTACTACATAATATGGCGTTACAAGGTTTGCGCGTGTTTGTGTGTGTACCTTCTTTAAAAAAATGTAAACCTTTTAAAGGTCAAACTCTAAAGGCTTTCATCAGATTCGAGGAACAATAATTTCCATGGCTGGTTTGTAAATAATAAAGTAACTGTTTACGTATTTAATACTGGAGATTCTCTCCATCAGAGATAGAGGAAAGGAAGGAGACAGGCAACTAAACTGTGTAGCTCAACAGTAAGTAAGCCTACAACTGTGAACATCTGGCCTACTCCGTCACCCTCTGTCACATTGAGTACCAGCATGTTTATGAAGAAGGCCTAATGTATATTCATTTTCTGAGAGTAACAATTTACATTAGCCATCAATGCCCTTGTAAACCAGCTATTTGTGGAATGGTTTGTATCACACACCACAACATGCAAACACATAGTGTTAGTTAGGACATTGTTTCCATCTCAAGTAAATGCTGTCACCTTATTTTACAGATCTAACATTGTTTATGTATAACCAGTACAAAAATTCTAATTTTAAAGTAATT
>NW_006799974.1:97618-105716 GCF_000485575.1 Poecilia formosa
TATAAATTTTATTAAGGTTGAAGCTTGAAGATCAATTCTCAAACATTTTATAAGTAAGTCCCATTAGTAGGACAATGAGTCTTGAATAAAGGAACCTTCCTGTGAATCAGTACTGCAACTTTAGTTGAACAATGCAGTTTTATAACAGGTTTTAATTTTATGATAATTCTGAGATTTCCAGGTTTGTGTGACAAAGTGGTTACGTTTGTGTCCACCACTCAAATATATTTCTTATTTATCCAATATTTTTATATTTGGTCATAATGCTTGAAATTAAACATTGCTGTTGCACCTTTGCTTCACTCACTTATTTATGGTTTTGTTTGTGGCAGCATTATGTTACAGTCCTCATAAATGCATAAGTTTTAGTTAAAGCTAGCACTTCTGGACCACTGGATGAATATGAATGTTTCTTTTGTTTCAAATGTAAATTTTTTGCAAATTATTTATTTTGTTTTTACTTACCATTGTTTGTCCCTTTTAGATGCTACTGCCTAAGATGGTGTATGGGAGGGGCCAGCCCAGCATTTCCTCTTTATATGGCTGTATGATGTCACTCATTGTGTCAATGGGTTCTACCAAATGGAGAGTTTTCTTTTTTTTTTTAATATATTAAAATCTGGCTTCAAAATAAAACTGCTTAAAAAAGAATTGTGTAATAATCAGCAAAAAAATTATTAATGTCATCACATAATGCGGTAGTAACTACAAAATGTTCAAGGATTGTATTGCATTTTGAAAAAATGGTTTTATTACATTTTGAAGTCAGATTTTATTATTGCATATTATGGCGTTACTACATAATATGGCGTTACAAGGTTTGCGTGTGTTTGTGTGTGTACCTTCTTTAAAAATATGTAAACCTTTTAAAGGTCAAACTCTAAAGGCTTTCATCAGATTCGAGGAACAATAATTTCCATGGCTGGTTTGTAAATAATAAAGTAACTGTTTACGTATTTAATACTGGAGATTCTCTCCATCAAAGATAGAGGAAAGGAAGGAAACAGTCAGAAACTAAACTGTGTAGCTCAACAGTAAGTAGGCCTACAAATGTGAACATCTGGCCTACTCCGTCACCCTCTGTCACAGAGAGTACCAGCATGTTTATGAAGAAGGCCTAATGTATATTCATTTTCTGAGAGCAAAAAGTTTCTTTCCTCTCAGTGCAAAGTTACTTTGCACTTGTAAACCAACTATTCATGGAATGGTTTGTATCACACACCACAACATGCAAACACATAGTGTTAGTTAGGACATTATTTTCATCTCAAGTGATTGCTGTCACATTATTTTACAAACATTGTTTATGTATAACCAGTACAAAAATTCTAATTTTAAAGTAATTATTGACTAACAAATGTCTAAAAATTATGCCAACTTGTTTGCCAAATCTCAACAATGGCTTCCCCCCCAAATAAAGACAGTAGTCGTTGCAGCTGATTTGAACCCGTTTGCAAACCTCTGCTACTCTCTGGTATCAGAAGCTGCCTTTGTGAAGCAGTGGCAGCTACAAGTTGAGATAGCTGTTTCTCGATTCTTCGGTTGTGGACAGTAAGTCGCACCTTTCCAGCTATCTCATAAATACAAGATAAAGCTTATTATAAATCTTGTCATTACGAGATAATTTTTTGTAACTACGAGATCTTTTCTCATAATTATGACATCTTATCTCATTCTTATTATGATAAGGTGTCTATTTCTTTGGTGAAAGCAATTTCACCAAAGAATTTCTGTGGTAGAAAAGGAAGGCAGACCAATGTTTTCACACCTTTATTTCTATTATTACAAAGCGTTTCTGTATAGCAAGCGAAAACAAAAAAATCATGATTACAATATTTTATCAGACTAATAAAAAGCAATACGGATGTGGACTAAAAATAGTTTAATGTCTGCTTAAAGATTATTTTAAAAAGATTAGCCTTTATTTAATCTGATAGACCTAATCAGAATGCCTAAAATGGATTGAATATTTCTTGATAAAAAAAAACCCGAAAAAAAATTGAGAACACATCTTGAACTTCAAAAATGTCTTTAGCAAAATAATGTAGTATAGTTAAAATCTGCCAGCATGCTTTGAACTTTACTAATTAAGTCATATAAATTCAACATTTTTATGCAAACACATCTTCAAAAAAGAAAAATGTACAGTTAAATCTGAAAGTGTCCAAAACACTGGCAGATTTAGGATTCAAGTAATCTCTTAATTTCTATTGTCTGGAAGTAATACTAACACTGTAGAATGACCTCCAACATAAATCGGATAAACAATGTGAGAAGGTTGCTGAAAACTTAAGTACATCAAGAGGGTCTTTCAACATCAAGGAGTCCAAGGTCAGCATAAAAGATAAAGCCTCCAAATACCAGTGAATAGATGCAAACAGATGGTCAGCATTTACAAGAACTTGATTACTGCAATTCCATTAACAATTTTTCTATTGATTATTGAATATTTGACATGACTTATTTTGACAATATGTACATTAAAATTAATATTTGTTTCATCCTAGACGAATGTTAATATAAGTGCATCTGGTTTTCACCAGTTTCTTATTTCATTTGAATCTAATACATGCCCTACATTGGACATTTGGGTTGAGGGTTTAAACTGGCAACAGCAGTGACAAGACAAACTACTTCCGCTACCGTCAGCCTCAAATGCAAGCTTACATACAAGTTGATGCACAAAATAAATATGCGCAACAATATTTATTGAATATCCCTACATTTTAGGGGAATGGGGCTTTTTTAAAAACATATTTTTATAATATTTATTTCAGTACAATATACACAAACCCTTGCTCAGGAAGAGCCAAGGAGAAGTATTCATATTCAGAATTTGATCTGAGAGTACACACTTTCTTCCGTGTTCATCTCCATAGCTTTCCTTCCTGTTTTCCTCTCCTTGCTCTCTGAAAAAATTAATGCAGCATAGTTGGCATTATTTTCATCCTCAACCTGTGTAGCAAACAAATGGCTCATTAAAAGGTCCTTTTTATAAATAAGCTTTATTTAAATCTTGAGTCTCCACTCTGTAAAACAAATTATTTGTCATTTTATTGTATCAATACTTACTCTGCCTGCATTTTGCTTGATCATATTACGTCTTGTTTGTAAAGAGGTGTTTTCTGTTCCTGGAGTGGAATAGAAATATTAACATTACAGATGGAAAAACTACAATTTTGAATATTTTCATGTAAGAAACAACACTTACCTGTAAATTGTTTGCACATTGCCCTGGAAGATCGGTCACAGAGAAATGCAATGTTTGCAATCACAGAAGTGATTAGAGAAGTCACAGCAATCAAAAGGAGAGTGACTTCAAGTGATAACCCTTTTTCTACAAACCAAAAGAAAGTAATCAAACTCATGTGTTATTTCATTGACTCAAAGTGTATATAACTCTCTTTTATATTAAAACAAACAAACAAAAAAAAACATACCGGTTTCCAGTTTGGTTCCATTACCAAAATGTGTCTCTCCACAGTAAAATGGTGCAGCATCTGAGGAGATGATATGGCTCATAAAGTGATGAAAACAATTCATTAGAGAATCACACCTCTTCACATCTTCACATCTGTTTTCATTAGAACAGTTGATTTTTGCACTGAACCAGAGCATGTTGATATCTCCTGGACATATCCTGTTTTTAGTATCTGACAGAAGTGAACATTGCATTGTCACTGAATCTCCTGGATTCTCTGGATTTGATACTGTTGGCCTTTGAACATAAGTATATTTTACTGTCCTTTCAGCATTTCCTGCAAAATACAAATTTGTAAATCAAATAAGACCACAGACCACAGTTTGAAAGTGTTTTGAAACATATCTTAAAGGAATCCATTCTGTGTTGCCCACAATTTAGGAATGAGTCAATTTTACAGCGAGTAATTTGAAATGTCTGTTTTAGTTTGGCATTTTATATTTTAACTGTTGGTCCTCATGTATGAGGACAAATAGCAAACATGACAACTAAATTTGATCTCAGATGCAAAATAAGGAAGCTTAGTAAGACTTCTTTTTAAAAATGCTATTTTGTTCTGTAGCAAAGCTAATTGCATACCTTCATTAAAATATGTTGGATTTTGTTTTACCTTTCAATATCAAATTTGTTGCACTCCATTCAAAATCCACTGCTGAAGATTTTATTGCACAGTGATATGTTCCAAGATCTTTATGTGTCGTCCTCAAAATGGTCAGAATGGCAGTTTTATTATCATTATTAACTCTCCATGTTATGCCAGAAAACTGCTTTCCAAACTTGGAGATTGTTGGTTGTTGGCGTTTCATGGTCAGCTTAAGAAGCAGTCTCAAAGTATCTCCTGGACTCTGCTTGTACCAGTAGATGTCTTTTTGGATCAACTTGAGCTTTGGCAAAACACATTGAAAAGCTGCAGGTTCACCAAGCTGAACTTGCGTCACTGGATTGAGACAATCTGACGAAAAAGAAGACATATTAAATAAAATAAGCAATCTTTTTGTTATGGCTAAATCTTGCAACAAAATTGAAAGCACTTACATGTCCGTTGTAGAAAAAGCAGTACAACTAATAGCACCAACATCTTCATCCTCTCTCTTGCAGTTGTACAGACAACACTATTTTATCAGACTGGGAGGAGCTTGTTGTTGCTGCAGGCTCCTGCCTGAAGCCAACTAGTTTCACAGAGCACACCTGTTAACTGGCGCTCTTTCTCTTTGTTACAATGTGCACTTGTTACTGAACCAGGTTGATTTTAGTGTCTCATCCGAGTCCCAAAGGTGTTGTTTTACATATAATGTTTGGCTAAGGCATCTTATAAAACGTTTTACACCTTTTTCTCCCCAGAGTCAAGCATCATAGCTATTTTACGACCATCAAAGAACTTTGAGGTGACAGATTAATTNTTTCTACAGACCAAAAGAAAGTAAATCAAACTCGTGTCATAATTTCTTTGACTCGAAGTGTATATAACTCTCTTTTAAAGAAAAAAAAAAAAAAAAAAATACCAGTTTCCAGTTTGGTTCCATTACCAAAATGTGTCTCTCCACAGTAAAATGGTGCCGCATCTGAGGAGATGATATGGCTCATAAAGTGATGAAAATAATTAATTAGAGCAGTGGTTCCCAAACCTTTTCTCCTGACCCCCCGCCCAGTGGTTTCCAAACTATTTCTGGGCCCCCCTATGGATTACAAATAGCTGTCTGGTTGAACGATGTGTGTGAGCGAAGGGGGTTGGGGGTGGATTCTTAGACACTCCCTGTTATACTCAGCCCCGGGTTCAGATGAACAGGGGGAGGGGGGGGAAAGGAGGACCAACTTTTTGGGGGGCAAAATGAATCGTAGCTGAACATAGACATCAGCACCAGTAGCCTACAAGCTATTTGTTAACAAGCTTAAGGCGCTGTATTGATATTAGCTAGTCATCTTTTAACTAACATTACTTGCATCCAACAGCTTTGCTCAACTCAGTCGGTTAGTTTGGGGGGAAAACTGTGAAAAGTTCTTTGCGTTTTGCTGGTTTGCTGCCGTGATTCTAACACAAACCTACGTAGCTCTGGACAGCAGCAGCAGGTCTCCTTCACTGCCGCACAGGTGTAAACCCAGCGCGAGCGTTGTAGCGCTCATGTTGCGTTTAAAGGCGGCTCGGAAAAACAGGTCACGACATGTTAACCGCTGATAAAAGTGACAGAGGACACGGATATGGGAAGTGCAGAAGCCCCTACTGTATCAAATTGACAGAGCAATAACAGAGAGTTGGCCATTCTAAGGTAAAAACCCAGCGCATACAGCGTTCATGTTTTTTTTTTTTTTTTTTTTTCTCCCAGATGGCTTCCAGCGCCCCACCTGCAATGGCACGGCGCCCCCCCTAGGGGGCGCGCCCCACAGTTTGGGAACCTCTGCATTAGAGAATCACACCTCTTCACATCTGTTTTCATTAGTACAGTTGAGTTTTGCACTGAACCAGAGCCTGTTGATATCTCCTGGACATATCCTGTTTTTAGTATCTNTAAAACAAATTATTTGTCATTTTATTGTATCAATACTTACTCTGCCTGCATTTTGCTTGATCATGTTATGTCTTGTTTGTAAAGAGGTGTTTTCTGTTCCTGGAGTGGAATAGAAATATTAACATTACAGATGGAAAAACTACAATTTTGAATATTTTCATGTAAGAAACAACACTTACCTGTAAATTGTTTGCACATTGCCCTGGAAGATCGGTCACAGAGAAATGCAATGTTTGCAATCACAGAAGTGATTAGAGAAGTCACAGCAATCAAAAGGAGAGTGACTTCAAGTGATAACCCTTTTTCTACAAACCAAAAGAAAGTAATCAAACTCATGTGTTATTTCATTGACTCAAAGTGTATATAACTCTCTTTTATATTAAAACAAACAAACAAAAAAAAACATACCGGTTTCCAGTTTGGTTCCATTACCAAAATGTGTCTCTCCACAGTAAAATGGTGCAGCATCTGAGGAGATGATATGGCTCATAAAGTGATGAAAACAATTCATTAGAGAATCACACCTCTTCACATCTTCACATCTGTTTTCATTAGAACAGTTGATTTTTGCACTGAACCAGAGCATGTTGATATCTCCTGGACATATCCTGTTTTTAGTATCTGACAGAAGTGAACATTGCATTGTCACTGAATCTCCTGGATTCTCTGGATTTGATACTGTTGGCCTTTGAACATAAGTATATTTTACTGTCCTTTCAGCATTTCCTGCAAAATACAAATTTGTAAATCAAATAAGACCACAGACCACAGTTTGAAAGTGTTTTGAAACATATCTTAAAGGAATCCATTCTGTGTTGCCCACAATTTAGGAATGAGTCAATTTTACAGCGAGTAATTTGAAATGTCTGTTTTAGTTTGGCATTTTATATTTTAACTGTTGGTCCTCATGTATGAGGACAAATAGCAAACATGACAACTAAATTTGATCTCAGATGCAAAATAAGGAAGCTTAGTAAGACTTCTTTTTAAAAATGCTATTTTGTTCTGTAGCAAAGCTAATTGCATACCTTCATTAAAATATGTTGGATTTTGTTTTACCTTTCAATATCAAATTTGTTGCACTCCATTCAAAATCCACTGCTGAAGATTTTATTGCACAGTGATATGTTCCAAGATCTTTATGTGTCGTCCTCAAAATGGTCAGAATGGCAGTTTTATCATCATCATTAACTCTCCATGTTATGCCAGAAAACTGCTTTCCAAACTTGGAGATTGTTGGTTGTTGGTGTTTCATGGTCAGCTTAAGAAGCAGTCTCAAAGTATCTCCTGGACTCTGCTTGTACCAGTAGATGTCTTTTTGGATCAACTTGAGCTTTGGCAAAACACATTGAAAAGCTGCAGGTTCACCAAGCTGAACTTGCGTCACTGGATTGAGACAATCTGACGAAAAAGAAGACATATTAAATAAAATAAGCAATCTTTTTGTTATGGCTAAATCTTGCAACAAAATTGAAAGCACTTACATGTCCGTTGTAGAAAAAGCAGTACAACTAATAGCACCAACATCTTCATCCTCTCTCTTGCAGTTGTACAGACAACACTATTTTATCAGACTGGGAGGAGCTTGTTGTTGCTGCAGGCTCCTGCCTGAAGCCAACTAGTTTCACAGAGCACACCTGTTAACTGGCGCTCTTTCTCTTTGTTACAATGTGCACTTGTTACTGAACCAGGTTGATTTTAGTGTCTCATCCGAGTCCCAAAGGTGTTGTTTTACATATAATGTTTGGCTAAGGCATCTTATAAAACGTTTTACACCTTTTTCTCCCCAGAGTCAAGCATCATAGCTATTTTACGACCATCAAAGAACTTTGAGGTGACAGATTAATTGAATGTCCACAACATCTTTTAGATTTTTCTGTATAATGCTAAATATAGCTTCTGAGCCAATTTTGTCACGGTTTGGGGGACAGACAAAACAACAAAGTACAAACTCTGACAAACGACATACGACGAGGATCCGACAAGAGACAAAGACAACAGATGGATTTAAATACACAGGGAGGGTAATCACAGGAACGAGACAATCAACAGGGAAGACAGGATAAAGACTCAGAGAAACGGGACTAATCACAGAGAATACCAAAATAACTAT
>NW_006799974.1:106968-171395 GCF_000485575.1 Poecilia formosa
AAAACGGTGTAGTGTGATGTCTTCAAAGTATTTCCTGGAAAATGCAGTTTGGAAAGCAATTCAACAAACATGAAGCTACCTGCATTACCTAGTTGGTAATATCTATTCTCCTTTGCCCACTATCCTGAGTTTCATTATTTCTCCCCTCTAGTCAAAACTTCTTCCATGTGACTGTCATGCAGCTGCAAAACCACTGTGTTAAGGTGTGGCCACTCGTAAATCTCCAGTCAATCTAGTGAGATCTTGGGCTTCTTTGATGATTGAATAAGTCTGAAACATGAAACATGATTAGCATTGCACCACTGTTGCTTAAAAACTTAGATAAACAAAGCCATGCAGAATCAAAAGTGCACATTATTCAATGAGTAAATTGTGGTATTCCACTCTGGATAATGTTTTAGGATTGATTGCTATGCAGAGGCATTGTCTAGTATAAACTTGATAAACTGATGTTAATAGTTTTCATGATTCATACTGTGGTTGGGTTGAAGAGGGTGGTATTAATGCACCTCTCTATATAGATATGCTAGAAGTATTTATAAAGTTTGTAAATAGATAAGATACAATTTTATAGCTAATTTTCCTTTAAGCAGTTTTGATTTTTTGGCCATGGAAATACTTTTATACTATTGCAACACTCTCATTGTCATTGACGTGTAATGCAAAAGACAAGAATAAGCATCAAATTCAATGTCAGATTTGTCTTATTCTATACCTCTCACACCTGTCACTGTGTTACAGCTGCTTCCTGAATAAACCCACAAAGCTTCAAAGTCTGCTCAGCCTTTCATTGGCTGTCTGTCACAGGGCTCTTGAGATTTCTGACAGGTAAGGCTTTTGCCAGTGACTGGTCTACCTCAATCCCTCACGCTGCCTTGGTATTTTCAGAAACTACTCTGAAAGCATCTGATCTCTGGCTTGCTGTGTTTTATGAAAAAGCCTCAAGCCCCCCTGATAAAACTGAGCACAGAGTTATCCAGATTCTCATTCTTGTAAACTTGAATAACATGGACTGTATTTTTATTTTTAATTCTGTAAAAGAACACAATTTAAGTTTTCAGACTTGCATTTAAACCTATAATAGATAGACTTGTGCATAAATTTAAAAGTAGGGAGGATTTTCTATGCTATCGTGACAACTTAGGGAACAGGAAACCACGGTGCATTAATACTGAAATAGTCTTTTAAGCATATTAGTTGAGTATTTTAATTTGATTTGTTTTACTGTGTATGGACCAGGGCAGCTTTCAGTCTTTTAAGTAACCATGAAAATGTATATAACTAAAGCCTGACTGAAATTCAATCATCTAACAGGACATACTAAGCAAACAAGCAACACAGCGGCTAAAATTTAAATAAACCTTAAGTTTTGAAACAGCATATGTAAAGTTAAGACTTGCACTTTAATGGTACTGTTATACTTTCTAAAACAATGCTTCAAAAGTCCGCTTAAGTATAAAGAAACTATATAAATAATAAAAACACACAAATGATAATTACTTTTATGTATTTTATTTACTAAGAGCTTATACAAGTACAGAAATATTTTTCTTTTAAGCAAATGAGGGCAGAATAACAGTACAGACATACAAAATATCAATACATTTTTGCAAAAAAATAAAGTGCATTTTAAAATTAGTCTTTAGATAATAATCAGAAATGTATAAATTAGCTTTTTCACACCCCAAGAACATTAACTTCTGTGTAGATGACGTCTTGCTCTTCAGATGCTGTGGCCCCTGTTCTTTTTTTGCTGGCTTTTCTTTTTGTTGAAACTGATGAATAAACCAAGTCCTCATGTGACTGAGGGACACAGAAAAAAACAAAACAAACATAAAACACATAATTTTGCTTCCTAATATCAAGTTCTATTTGTATTTATTACCTTCTGACTTTCTGGATTTCCTTTGGTTGGTTCATGTACGTGGAGTGCAACTGTGTCTAAGTTGAAAAATAAAATAACCATGTAAAACGTTGTGTCAAGTTTTCCAGCTCATTTTTTATACATCAGTATTTGAGACTACTTACCATTGCGCGAACCTTTTAACTGTTTATTAATTTCTATGACTAAGTATATGAGGAAGGCTATAACAGCCAGACAGATGGCCAACGCAGCACTCAGTAGACAGGCAACTGTATAGTAATTTCTTGAATCTCCTTTGTTTTCTACTGACATGAAATAACAAAACAGGAAGTTCTGTATTCAAAGATTCATTGAAGTCATTTAATATTTCACTTTCAGTGTTATGAAAGATAGATTACCTTCAGTGATATTCTTTGATTTTTCTATAGATGTGTTCTTGTCATCCTTTACCACAGCACAGTGATACATCTGAGCATCAGACAAGCTGAAGTTCTTGAAATAGCTGTAGAAACATCCTTCAGAGTTAAATTTGAATCCGCTTTCCTCAGTAATGTCAGTGGAGTTGAAACCTGGAAAAGTCTGAATCGATTCATCTCTAAAACAGAGGAAATTTTCATCTTCAGGACATGATTTATTTTGAGAGTCACGGAGGACTGAACAATAGAGAGTCACTGAGTCATGAAGATGGGCTGGAACAGATGTGGGGACTGTGGTGACAGCAGATTCTAGATTCACAGAAATAAAATATATTTTTTTAGAAACATTAGAAAAGCCTAGAAACATTTACAAAGAATAACTTCAGTTGATTCTAAAATAAATTAATTCATAAACATTTTATAATGTTTTTCTATTGACTTACCTATAACTGTCAAGAATGTTATGTTCATAAATGTCCTGTTTGCGTTATAGACTCTAAGACAGAAATAAAATCCAGAATCATTTAGCTTCACGTTTGCGATCTGCAACACATGAATTCCAGCATCTGGCCAAACTTTAATATGAGAATATATGTTATCATGTTCCTTTAAGATTTCAGGAGTATTTCCAGATTTGATCCTGATCCATTGTATATCTCCAGCATTCCTGCGTGAGCATGTCATCCTCACATATGCTCCTACATAAACAGTCTTTGTGTCAGTGGTTGGGAAATCTTGACAACCTGAGCAATTATTAAAGAAAACGTAACTTTTACACATCACAGTTAGAGAATCATAAAGTAACAACAGAAATTGCAGATGTAGATTAAATCTGAGGCGTTAACTTACGACCATCTTTGAGCATCAGGAGTAAATAAATGAAAAGCATTGTTTTCTGGTGATCCAACAAAAGATTGCTGTGATTCTGTGACCTTATTAGCTATGATTCAACTAAATGTGACCATATAAACTGGGAGGAGCCAGTTTTAGGGAACCTTGATTGGCTGAAATTTAGAACAATCTTGTTGCCCTTTTTCCTTTTCTACCACAATGGAAATAAGGTGAGCTCTCAGACACAAAAGCACCAAACAAAAAACATCAGTAAGCTGCTGTCATTTCAAGGTAGATTCTCATTGTGGTTTTATGTCAGACATGGTTATAAAAAGCTCAAAAGCTCAGTTTATGCTCGCATGGCATTTAGATTTTTTCATCTCATCTTTTCTTCACTTTCAGTGTAAACCAAAACGCTCTAAAGCAAGCAAAAGAAAAAAAAAAAGAAAGTTTGTCTAAAAGGTAATTTCTCAAATATATACTAACTTGCTGTTCAGCCTCTTGTAGGCAAACTAGTAATAAAGCCCCAAAACATTTTGCAACCTTGTTTTTCTGTTTTTACCTGTATGAAGACTCCTGCCAGTCATGACTGCAACTTCACAAAATGAGCTGAGTTTGTCCAAATATGTGTGAGACGGGGAGGAGGGGGGGCCGGGGGGGTTGCTGACAGTTTGAGCAACATTCTCATGCGACTGACTGTTCTGCTGTCGCTTTGAGGTTCCATGATGCCGACTTTGGTGTTACATATCGGAGCAAAACGAGGGTGACTAAATTGAAATGTTATGAGAAGTTGAGTCATCTTTAAGGAGGCTCAGTCGTTGGTGCCACATTATGATTAAGTTAGTGAAAAGACCTACTCTTGAACTTCACTTTTCCACTGACTAAAATAGCATTTTTATGAAAGACTTTTCACTTTGTATGGGGCTGCCTGTATGCAGACTGAATTTCTAAAATTTTCCTTTAACAAAACAATTCCACAGATTATTGTTCTTCACATGTTGTCTTTCTTTCAAAAAATACCGCGTGTGTAATAAACTTAAGTAATTCTTAATAACTGTGACACATGGGATTTTCCTCAATGTGTCATGGCAATAAGAACTTTGAGGTTTGTACAAATTTAATTTATCTTAAAAAAAAAAAACAGCTATCTTTAAAACGTGCATAAGAAAACATCTTTCATCATTAAACGTAAAGAAATAATAATTTGTTCCAATCCCTTCACATCTTATTTCACAATATGCACAAGAAAATAAAACATTAGCATAACAAAGGCATTAATCCTAAATGATGAGATTAGTGGAAGCATTATCTTTTAAAATATTATCGATGCAATTGATAAAACACACCACAGTTTCTATCGGACAACCTCATGTTTGAGAAGTTGTGGTTTGTATGATTCAGTTACGATGTAATTACTTAACACATGTCATCACAGGAAGCCTTCAAGAATGATGCATTTTGCTCTGGGCCCAACACCCAACGTGCACAAAGCTTCATCCCTTCCATCCAGTTTGTCAGTAGAACAGATATCACTTTCATGGTATTTTTAGGCTTAATTGCTACAAAAATGTCTGGACATATCTTTTAACATTGATTTGTCCATAAGATGAAGTATCTTAGAATGTCGTTATAAGATGTTGTTCAAAGTTTAGCTGGATGAGACGACATCTTTCAGTGTTGACATACAAAGAGGCTTTGCACTTTTCATATATAATTTATTTATATTTATTTTATTCTTTTGAAAAATAAATGTTCCCTTTTTTGTAGGAATATTATTTTGCTTTCTTCAGGTTGGAGAGTTTATTTTCCCTACTTTATTGCCTCTGAGTTGAAAAGTTGAAAACTGAATTTTCTCATATTTACTTAATTTTTGACTACAAATTAATTTTGAGAACTTGAGACATGTAAATGTCACAACATTTCTAAGTGGAAAATATTGTTAGTATATGGTGTGCACTTCTGTAAAAAGTGTAAAAAGGAAGTTAAAAAAAAATAAAATAAATGGAAGAAGAGGTTCACATAATAACAGCCACTGGCCACTTGGCTAACAATAAACTTATTGTTACTATTTCAGCCTTATTGTGGATTTTGATATTTAGTTTTAATTGTAGCATAATATAACTCAATAGTTAAAATAAAATTTACAGCATTGGTGTAATTGTCCAACTCAAGTAGACAAACGGGTTGAAGATTAAATAATGTATAATGTAAAATGTATAATGTCCTAAGCAGGACATTTTTGTATCTAAAAACGATCAGAACAATTTCAGGATAGATATTTGCAATGCAAAGTCGTATTGCAATTAATACTAATTCCACTCTCACAATGTTGCTGTATTGGCTGCTAATACTTTGTCACAGAGATTCAACAGGACACCCAGAACATCCTGCTGCAACATGGTGACTTTATTAGAAAAATACTATTACTAATGTTTTGGCAACAAATTGAAACATTGTTATGGTCCTAAAGGTCTGCCCTATGTGATTTAAAACACACTGCTAGTCCTTAGCCTCATGTTGTTCTCTTTTGTTTTTTTGCATGAAGAAATTTGCTAATGCGCAAGGCTAGCATTAAGCATATAAACTTTTACCAACTTTGTTGTGACTCATTGTTAATTTTTTAGCTTGTAATTTAGTGCAGTTTCAGTTTAGACAAAACTTACAGGAAGATTCACTACTTCATTAAATAAAGATTTGAAGAATGTTTGGACTGGTTTTTAAGATGATCTCTGCACAGCTCTGTCTCTCTTTCTCTCTCTCTCTCTCTCTCTCTCTCTCTCCTTTCGTGCTTCTCAAGTCCAGTCCTCCGGTCCTCCTGCTCTGCATGTTTTGGATACATCTCTATTCCAGAACTGCTGACCCAAACGATTGCATGACCTCTTCTACAGCCATCAAGTACTGCAGAAGTCTGCTAAATCACCCACCGATTCAATCCATGTGTGTGGGTGAAGGGAAACACCTGAGACCTCTTGTCCTGCATGAAAAACGCTGTCAGAGTGAAAAACGTTGTCAGGGTGTCCAAGAATATTGGAGCTCAGTGTAGAGTGGATTATACAGACACACTGAGCAGTCAATACAGTCCCTTTCAGTATGAACACTTAAGAAAACACTTAGTTCCTAAAACCTGAAATGTGTTATGTCAATAAAAGATGATGGCCGGCCTAAAATAAAAGTTTTCAAGTTCTACACATCAAAATATTCAGTGAAAAAAAATGCCTGTACAACACACCAGATTGAATTTAACATTGCTGAGGGCATCACCTACAAATGACCCAAAATAGGTGGAGTCAACTCCGATTAAAAATTGCTAGACCGATACTGGATTAGGACATCCCTTTTACGATCTAATACTATGTAGATGATGTCTTAAAAATGTAGTCTTCTCACTGCTACAGTTGCAACAAGTCTGCATCAATCGTAGAACACTAATAACTGATAAACAATGCTGTTTTTGACTGGAACGCTTTGGTTTGCGACTATCAACTGAGTCAATATACTGTTGACCACAAGCCAAAAATATGTTGGTCTGACAGCAGAGTAACTTAGCAGCACAAAACCACAACTTCTGTTGTGTGACAGCAGCTAAGGACTTGCAAGATGCAGAGTTCACTGTGCGGCATTGGTTTTAGACCCTCCTAGTTCCATGTACAAACACATGCATTAGACTGCAAAGTTAACATATTATGAATAAATCTTCTGCCAAATTATGCCATACTCCAAGCTGTCCATACTGTTGAGACGCTTTACCAAGGTCAAGAAAGAGTTACATGTTGTTAGACAAAAGGCCCATTGTAAAGAGTTACATTTTTGATTCTGTTAGACGCTAAGGCCCATTTCTCAGAAAACAGAAACTTATCAGGCCACAGAGACATGGTGTGATTTCAGGGAGTGTCTTCAGTCCATATGATCAGCTAGCCTCCTCCTTCTCCTCAGACGCTGCACAGACTTTTTTAGATACTCTTCTCGAATGTAATGGTAAACGCGTCTCCTTTCAGCGCTGAAAGTGAATAAAACAAGTAAAGTCTGAATGATACTGTTGGCTGATTTTATGCTCCTTGTGTCAGTACAAATTTTGATTCGTCAATTAGGATTTCCATCCTCAACAATACTTATTCATAGAAGAGACAGAGTAAGATGTCTTCTAAAAATAAAACAATAACCAAAGTTTATTAAGTATGGCTCTTTGTTCTTAGTACCGTGGCTTAGCATGCACATTTGTTAACACATTTGTTAACAGAGAGAGGCAAAGAAATTCACACGAACTGCTGAGAAACAAACGATGCATGGAAACTTATGCACCGCTGTGGTTTGGCTCTCAAAGAAGGGTGAGAAAACAAAGGGGCTTTTCTTACTGTTTTACTTTCCACTTTCATCATAAAAAGCAGCCCTTATGCTGCTCTTTCTTAAGATAAAAGAGAAATACATGTACACTTCAATTACTCTAACTTTTACTTGCATCAGAAAAAGCTGCAAAGCAACTGAGCCCACAGAGGCTGGCCATGAAGCTCACTTTCTTTTCCGGTTGATGCAATATGTGCAGCAGCTGATGGACTTGCAGCATGTCTGAATATAATGCAAAAAATGACCACAAAACACAAACTAGGGTTAGTTGTAATGAGCAGTGCATCACTTAATTTTTCAAACTTTGATGGATAAAGTTGTACCTAAAGAACTAATTTTCTCTATGTATTCTGATTTAATTATTATATAGTAATCACTTAATGATATCTGTTTGCAAGACCTCATTCAGCCTGCTGAAGTCTCTTGCGGCCCACAGGGTTTATATCCGGTGGCTGATGCTCATAGAGAGGTCTGTTCTGAGTAAACACCTTCAGCAGCTGGTCAAAGGGCGGAGAAACAGCCAACCACAACTCCTGTCAGTGCGGCTGTCCATTGTTCTGCTGCATGTTCTCGTGACAGATAAGCCTCCTTTAGCTCCACAAGTCCATACTTTAGTTGAGATTTTTATTTTTTTATCTTTAAGATTGTTTTTGTTTATTTTCACTTTAAAAATAAAAACAAATACTTGCTTAAACTGTGGAAAGTTGTGATGGACAAATAAGACTCGGTTAACTCTAAAAACTATAGTTCTGTTGTTGTCTGTGTAAGAAAGTACTACAAGTTTGAGTNAAAACGGTGTAGTGTGATGTCTTCAAAGTATTTCCTGGAAAATGCAGTTTGGAAAGCAATTCAACAAACATGAAGCTACCTGCATTACCTAGTTGGTAATATCTATTCTCCTTTGCCCACTATCCTGAGTTTCATTATTTCTCCCCTCTAGTCAAAACTTCTTCCATGTGACTGTCATGCAGCTGCAAAACCACTGTGTTAAGGTGTGGCCACTCGTAAATCTCCAGTCAATCTAGTGAGATCTTGGGCTTCTTTGATGATTGAATAAGTCTGAAACATGAAACATGATTAGCATTGCACCACTGTTGCTTAAAAACTTAGATAAACAAAGCCATGCAGAATCAAAAGTGCACATTATTCAATGAGTAAATTGTGGTATTCCACTCTGGATAATGTTTTAGGATTGATTGCTATGCAGAGGCATTGTCTAGTATAAACTTGATAAACTGATGTTAATAGTTTTCATGATTCATACTGTGGTTGGGTTGAAGAGGGTGGTATTAATGCACCTCTCTATATAGATATGCTAGAAGTATTTATAAAGTTTGTAAATAGATAAGATACAATTTTATAGCTAATTTTCCTTTAAGCAGTTTTGATTTTTTGGCCATGGAAATACTTTTATACTATTGCAACACTCTCATTGTCATTGACGTGTAATGCAAAAGACAAGAATAAGCATCAAATTCAATGTCAGATTTGTCTTATTCTATACCTCTCACACCTGTCACTGTGTTACAGCTGCTTCCTGAATAAACCCACAAAGCTTCAAAGTCTGCTCAGCCTTTCATTGGCTGTCTGTCACAGGGCTCTTGAGATTTCTGACAGGTAAGGCTTTTGCCAGTGACTGGTCTACCTCAATCCCTCACGCTGCCTTGGTATTTTCAGAAACTACTCTGAAAGCATCTGATCTCTGGCTTGCTGTGTTTTATGAAAAAGCCTCAAGCCCCCCTGATAAAACTGAGCACAGAGTTATCCAGATTCTCATTCTTGTAAACTTGAATAACATGGACTGTATTTTTATTTTTAATTCTGTAAAAGAACACAATTTAAGTTTTCAGACTTGCATTTAAACCTATAATAGATAGACTTGTGCATAAATTTAAAAGTAGGGAGGATTTTCTATGCTATCGTGACAACTTAGGGAACAGGAAACCACGGTGCATTAATACTGAAATAGTCTTTTAAGCATATTAGTTGAGTATTTTAATTTGATTTGTTTTACTGTGTATGGACCAGGGCAGCTTTCAGTCTTTTAAGTAACCATGAAAATGTATATAACTAAAGCCTGACTGAAATTCAATCATCTAACAGGACATACTAAGCAAACAAGCAACACAGCGGCTAAAATTTAAATAAACCTTAAGTTTTGAAACAGCATATGTAAAGTTAAGACTTGCACTTTAATGGTACTGTTATACTTTCTAAAACAATGCTTCAAAAGTCCGCTTAAGTATAAAGAAACTATATAAATAATAAAAACACACAAATGATAATTACTTTTATGTATTTTATTTACTAAGAGCTTATACAAGTACAGAAATATTTTTCTTTTAAGCAAATGAGGGCAGAATAACAGTACAGACATACAAAATATCAATACATTTTTGCAAAAAAATAAAGTGCATTTTAAAATTAGTCTTTAGATAATAATCAGAAATGTATAAATTAGCTTTTTCACACCCCAAGAACATTAACTTCTGTGTAGATGACGTCTTGCTCTTCAGATGCTGTGGCCCCTGTTCTTTTTTTGCTGGCTTTTCTTTTTGTTGAAACTGATGAATAAACCAAGTCCTCATGTGACTGAGGGACACAGAAAAAAACAAAACAAACATAAAACACATAATTTTGCTTCCTAATATCAAGTTCTATTTGTATTTATTACCTTCTGACTTTCTGGATTTCCTTTGGTTGGTTCATGTACGTGGAGTGCAACTGTGTCTAAGTTGAAAAATAAAATAACCATGTAAAACGTTGTGTCAAGTTTTCCAGCTCATTTTTTATACATCAGTATTTGAGACTACTTACCATTGCGCGAACCTTTTAACTGTTTATTAATTTCTATGACTAAGTATATGAGGAAGGCTATAACAGCCAGACAGATGGCCAACGCAGCACTCAGTAGACAGGCAACTGTATAGTAATTTCTTGAATCTCCTTTGTTTTCTACTGACATGAAATAACAAAACAGGAAGTTCTGTATTCAAAGATTCATTGAAGTCATTTAATATTTCACTTTCAGTGTTATGAAAGATAGATTACCTTCAGTGATATTCTTTGATTTTTCTATAGATGTGTTCTTGTCATCCTTTACCACAGCACAGTGATACATCTGAGCATCAGACAAGCTGAAGTTCTTGAAATAGCTGTAGAAACATCCTTCAGAGTTAAATTTGAATCCGCTTTCCTCAGTAATGTCAGTGGAGTTGAAACCTGGAAAAGTCTGAATCGATTCATCTCTAAAACAGAGGAAATTTTCATCTTCAGGACATGATTTATTTTGAGAGTCACGGAGGACTGAACAATAGAGAGTCACTGAGTCATGAAGATGGGCTGGAACAGATGTGGGGACTGTGGTGACAGCAGATTCTAGATTCACAGAAATAAAATATATTTTTTTAGAAACATTAGAAAAGCCTAGAAACATTTACAAAGAATAACTTCAGTTGATTCTAAAATAAATTAATTCATAAACATTTTATAATGTTTTTCTATTGACTTACCTATAACTGTCAAGAATGTTATGTTCATAAATGTCCTGTTTGCGTTATAGACTCTAAGACAGAAATAAAATCCAGAATCATTTAGCTTCACGTTTGCGATCTGCAACACATGAATTCCAGCATCTGGCCAAACTTTAATATGAGAATATATGTTATCATGTTCCTTTAAGATTTCAGGAGTATTTCCAGATTTGATCCTGATCCATTGTATATCTCCAGCATTCCTGCGTGAGCATGTCATCCTCACATATGCTCCTACATAAACAGTCTTTGTGTCAGTGGTTGGGAAATCTTGACAACCTGAGCAATTATTAAAGAAAACGTAACTTTTACACATCACAGTTAGAGAATCATAAAGTAACAACAGAAATTGCAGATGTAGATTAAATCTGAGGCGTTAACTTACGACCATCTTTGAGCATCAGGAGTAAATAAATGAAAAGCATTGTTTTCTGGTGATCCAACAAAAGATTGCTGTGATTCTGTGACCTTATTAGCTATGATTCAACTAAATGTGACCATATAAACTGGGAGGAGCCAGTTTTAGGGAACCTTGATTGGCTGAAATTTAGAACAATCTTGTTGCCCTTTTTCCTTTTCTACCACAATGGAAATAAGGTGAGCTCTCAGACACAAAAGCACCAAACAAAAAACATCAGTAAGCTGCTGTCATTTCAAGGTAGATTCTCATTGTGGTTTTATGTCAGACATGGTTATAAAAAGCTCAAAAGCTCAGTTTATGCTCGCATGGCATTTAGATTTTTTCATCTCATCTTTTCTTCACTTTCAGTGTAAACCAAAACGCTCTAAAGCAAGCAAAAGAAAAAAAAAAAGAAAGTTTGTCTAAAAGGTAATTTCTCAAATATATACTAACTTGCTGTTCAGCCTCTTGTAGGCAAACTAGTAATAAAGCCCCAAAACATTTTGCAACCTTGTTTTTCTGTTTTTACCTGTATGAAGACTCCTGCCAGTCATGACTGCAACTTCACAAAATGAGCTGAGTTTGTCCAAATATGTGTGAGACGGGGAGGAGGGGGGGCCGGGGGGGTTGCTGACAGTTTGAGCAACATTCTCATGCGACTGACTGTTCTGCTGTCGCTTTGAGGTTCCATGATGCCGACTTTGGTGTTACATATCGGAGCAAAACGAGGGTGACTAAATTGAAATGTTATGAGAAGTTGAGTCATCTTTAAGGAGGCTCAGTCGTTGGTGCCACATTATGATTAAGTTAGTGAAAAGACCTACTCTTGAACTTCACTTTTCCACTGACTAAAATAGCATTTTTATGAAAGACTTTTCACTTTGTATGGGGCTGCCTGTATGCAGACTGAATTTCTAAAATTTTCCTTTAACAAAACAATTCCACAGATTATTGTTCTTCACATGTTGTCTTTCTTTCAAAAAATACCGCGTGTGTAATAAACTTAAGTAATTCTTAATAACTGTGACACATGGGATTTTCCTCAATGTGTCATGGCAATAAGAACTTTGAGGTTTGTACAAATTTAATTTATCTTAAAAAAAAAAAACAGCTATCTTTAAAACGTGCATAAGAAAACATCTTTCATCATTAAACGTAAAGAAATAATAATTTGTTCCAATCCCTTCACATCTTATTTCACAATATGCACAAGAAAATAAAACATTAGCATAACAAAGGCATTAATCCTAAATGATGAGATTAGTGGAAGCATTATCTTTTAAAATATTATCGATGCAATTGATAAAACACACCACAGTTTCTATCGGACAACCTCATGTTTGAGAAGTTGTGGTTTGTATGATTCAGTTACGATGTAATTACTTAACACATGTCATCACAGGAAGCCTTCAAGAATGATGCATTTTGCTCTGGGCCCAACACCCAACGTGCACAAAGCTTCATCCCTTCCATCCAGTTTGTCAGTAGAACAGATATCACTTTCATGGTATTTTTAGGCTTAATTGCTACAAAAATGTCTGGACATATCTTTTAACATTGATTTGTCCATAAGATGAAGTATCTTAGAATGTCGTTATAAGATGTTGTTCAAAGTTTAGCTGGATGAGACGACATCTTTCAGTGTTGACATACAAAGAGGCTTTGCACTTTTCATATATAATTTATTTATATTTATTTTATTCTTTTGAAAAATAAATGTTCCCTTTTTTGTAGGAATATTATTTTGCTTTCTTCAGGTTGGAGAGTTTATTTTCCCTACTTTATTGCCTCTGAGTTGAAAAGTTGAAAACTGAATTTTCTCATATTTACTTAATTTTTGACTACAAATTAATTTTGAGAACTTGAGACATGTAAATGTCACAACATTTCTAAGTGGAAAATATTGTTAGTATATGGTGTGCACTTCTGTAAAAAGTGTAAAAAGGAAGTTAAAAAAAAATAAAATAAATGGAAGAAGAGGTTCACATAATAACAGCCACTGGCCACTTGGCTAACAATAAACTTATTGTTACTATTTCAGCCTTATTGTGGATTTTGATATTTAGTTTTAATTGTAGCATAATATAACTCAATAGTTAAAATAAAATTTACAGCATTGGTGTAATTGTCCAACTCAAGTAGACAAACGGGTTGAAGATTAAATAATGTATAATGTAAAATGTATAATGTCCTAAGCAGGACATTTTTGTATCTAAAAACGATCAGAACAATTTCAGGATAGATATTTGCAATGCAAAGTCGTATTGCAATTAATACTAATTCCACTCTCACAATGTTGCTGTATTGGCTGCTAATACTTTGTCACAGAGATTCAACAGGACACCCAGAACATCCTGCTGCAACATGGTGACTTTATTAGAAAAATACTATTACTAATGTTTTGGCAACAAATTGAAACATTGTTATGGTCCTAAAGGTCTGCCCTATGTGATTTAAAACACACTGCTAGTCCTTAGCCTCATGTTGTTCTCTTTTGTTTTTTTGCATGAAGAAATTTGCTAATGCGCAAGGCTAGCATTAAGCATATAAACTTTTACCAACTTTGTTGTGACTCATTGTTAATTTTTTAGCTTGTAATTTAGTGCAGTTTCAGTTTAGACAAAACTTACAGGAAGATTCACTACTTCATTAAATAAAGATTTGAAGAATGTTTGGACTGGTTTTTAAGATGATCTCTGCACAGCTCTGTCTCTCTTTCTCTCTCTCTCTCTCTCTCTCTCTCTCTCCTTTCGTGCTTCTCAAGTCCAGTCCTCCGGTCCTCCTGCTCTGCATGTTTTGGATACATCTCTATTCCAGAACTGCTGACCCAAACGATTGCATGACCTCTTCTACAGCCATCAAGTACTGCAGAAGTCTGCTAAATCACCCACCGATTCAATCCATGTGTGTGGGTGAAGGGAAACACCTGAGACCTCTTGTCCTGCATGAAAAACGCTGTCAGAGTGAAAAACGTTGTCAGGGTGTCCAAGAATATTGGAGCTCAGTGTAGAGTGGATTATACAGACACACTGAGCAGTCAATACAGTCCCTTTCAGTATGAACACTTAAGAAAACACTTAGTTCCTAAAACCTGAAATGTGTTATGTCAATAAAAGATGATGGCCGGCCTAAAATAAAAGTTTTCAAGTTCTACACATCAAAATATTCAGTGAAAAAAAATGCCTGTACAACACACCAGATTGAATTTAACATTGCTGAGGGCATCACCTACAAATGACCCAAAATAGGTGGAGTCAACTCCGATTAAAAATTGCTAGACCGATACTGGATTAGGACATCCCTTTTACGATCTAATACTATGTAGATGATGTCTTAAAAATGTAGTCTTCTCACTGCTACAGTTGCAACAAGTCTGCATCAATCGTAGAACACTAATAACTGATAAACAATGCTGTTTTTGACTGGAACGCTTTGGTTTGCGACTATCAACTGAGTCAATATACTGTTGACCACAAGCCAAAAATATGTTGGTCTGACAGCAGAGTAACTTAGCAGCACAAAACCACAACTTCTGTTGTGTGACAGCAGCTAAGGACTTGCAAGATGCAGAGTTCACTGTGCGGCATTGGTTTTAGACCCTCCTAGTTCCATGTACAAACACATGCATTAGACTGCAAAGTTAACATATTATGAATAAATCTTCTGCCAAATTATGCCATACTCCAAGCTGTCCATACTGTTGAGACGCTTTACCAAGGTCAAGAAAGAGTTACATGTTGTTAGACAAAAGGCCCATTGTAAAGAGTTACATTTTTGATTCTGTTAGACGCTAAGGCCCATTTCTCAGAAAACAGAAACTTATCAGGCCACAGAGACATGGTGTGATTTCAGGGAGTGTCTTCAGTCCATATGATCAGCTAGCCTCCTCCTTCTCCTCAGACGCTGCACAGACTTTTTTAGATACTCTTCTCGAATGTAATGGTAAACGCGTCTCCTTTCAGCGCTGAAAGTGAATAAAACAAGTAAAGTCTGAATGATACTGTTGGCTGATTTTATGCTCCTTGTGTCAGTACAAATTTTGATTCGTCAATTAGGATTTCCATCCTCAACAATACTTATTCATAGAAGAGACAGAGTAAGATGTCTTCTAAAAATAACAAATAAAAACAATAACCAAAGTTTATTAAGTATGGCTCTTTGTTCTTAGTACCGTGGCTTAGCATGCACATTTGTTAACACATTTGTTAACAGAGAGAGGCAAAGAAATTCACACGAACTGCTGAGAAACAAACGATGCATGGAAACTTATGCACCGCTGTGGTTTGGCTCTCAAAGAAGGGTGAGAAAACAAAGGGGCTTTTCTTACTGTTTTACTTTCCACTTTCATCATAAAAAGCAGCCCTTATGCTGCTCTTTCTTAGATAAAAGAGAAATACATGTACACTTCAATTACTCTAACTTTTACTTGCATCAGAAAAAGCTGCAAAGCAACTGAGCCCACAGAGGCTGGCCATGAAGCTCACTTTCTTCTCCGGTTGATGCAATATGTGCAGCAGCTGATGGACTTGCAGCATGTCTGAATATAATGCAAAAAATGACCACAAAACACAAACTAGGGTTAGTTGTAATGAGCAGTGCATCACTTAATTTTTTAAACTTTGATGGATAAAGTTGTACCTAAAGAACTAATTTTCTCTATATATTCTGATTTAATTATTATATAGTAATCACTTAATGATATCTGTTTGCAAGACCTCATTCAGCCTGCTGAAGTCTCTTGCGGCCCACAGGGTTTATATCCGGTGGCTGATGCTCATAGAGAGGTCTGTTCTGAGTAAACACCTTCAGCAGCTGGTCAAAGGGCGGAGAAACAGCCAACCACAACTCCTGTCAGTGCGGCTGTCCATTGTTCTGCTGCATGTTCTCGTGACAGATAAGCCTCCTTTAGCTCCACAAGTCCATACTTTAGTTGAGATTTTTATTTTTTTATCTTTAAGATTGTTTTTGTTTATTTTCACTTTAAAAATAAAAACAAATACTTGCTTAAACTGTGGAAAGTTGTGATGGACAAATAAGACTCGGTTAACTCTAAAAACTATAGTTCTGTTGTTGTCTGTGTAAGAAAGTACTACAAGTTTGAGTATGTAGCTTAGAAAAAGCCCTGTGCATAAAAATACAAAAAATGGGGCAAGTTTTGACTGGTAAAAATGAAAGTAGCCACTGATGACACTTGTAAAACACTTTACAAGTGTCAAAAAGTCAAGTAATCCTTGTGCGGTTTTAGGTTAACTAACTTCTTTAATCATTTGAAATGTAATAAAAATTATTGTAATTCTGCATTAGAGCATTAGAGGAACATTAAAACAACTAATTTTAGACTGTGCAGTATGAGACAGCATGAACTTGAGTACAAAAAATATATATATATATATATATATATATATATATATATATATATATATATATATATATATATATATATATACACACATACGTACGTGAAGTGGAACCTAATCAGCTTCTGATTGATGTCTTCTCTTTCTTACCAGAGTTGCCCCCTACAGGCCAACAAAAGGTTTTCAGCTCTAAGGATCATCTACTATGACTTGGATATAAACTACTTCAGAGACTCTGGTATCTTACTTCAAAAATTTATGCCTTTTAACATCTCTGTGGGGTGTCAAAATGCTAAGCAGAAGAGTTTCTGGTGGTAATCAATTTTGAAGGCAATTTTGAAGACTGAAACAAATTCACCGAATGTATGATTTTATTACCTGATTTTATTATTGTTGAATATAAATGCTGATTCCTACAAATCGTACTGTTATCTCTCCAGTTGTCAATAAAAAAAAAGGAAATGATGGATTCCAAAAACTTTGCAAGAATGTTAATATTTTGTTAAGAAATTTGACTGAACAGATCAAGATAACAGAATCCAAAACACAGCTACCAAGGGGATACAGAAAAAAGAGAACACATAAATTATATAGATTAATTTGAATTTTAACTTTCTTTAGAGAAAATAAAAAAAAAATCCCAAAAATTTTTTGCTCCCATCAGGCCTACAGCATCTTATGATGTAATTTTTAAGTGTAACATGGTCATACATGTACAGTTTCTTTTTTAGTTCACATGGTCTGAACTGTTTTGTACTGTGATGATCATAATGCGAAGGTGGGAAATACCTACTTTTTCAGATTTCTTTGAACGCAATGTGAACTTTGGCCAACAGCGCATCTATTATTTTGCTAATTCCTAATTAGAGAATTAATGTTCAGTTTTAGACACATTCAGACGTTGTATTAAGGAAGTTTAAAATAAACTTAAAAAAATAAATAAATCAGTCATACATGAACACGTAATAAAATTTGATAAAAAAATTCAGATACTTATTCTTTTTTTACAGAAGAGGGCTATCAATCTCATTAATCTGAAACTCTTTCACTTGTATTTACCATTTAGTAATAGTAAAAAAAAAATACTCACATAGTTTTTGAAAGTGTGTTACACTACACATTATATTCATATTTCAGTGTATATCAGAGTGATACGCACAAGTACAACTGTGCTAAGCAATGAAAATAAAATAAAAAAAACACAGGTGTTTTTAAACAAGACTTAAAGTTTTCACCCTTGTGAATTGTAAGTTTTCATATAGGCAAAATATGGCCTGGTTAAATGCTTTTTCAAAGAATAATAATAATAATAATAATAATAATAATAATAATAATAATAATAATAATAATAATAATAATAATAACAACATTTCCAGTAGCAACAATATTTATGGAGCTATTGATCAAACACCAATCCATTGACACCACTGTAGACGGCCTCTGATGTTTCTTTGTTTCTTCTCTCTATTCCGGCAGCTTTCCTTTTGGTGAAAGTGGGAGCAGTGTAAACCAACGAGTTGTCGTTTCTCTGAGGAAAGATTAGATTTATGGAAAAATATGGTGCAAGGTCAGAATTAAAAAAAGAACAAAAACATATGTAGATAATAGTGGAACATGTTAGAATTTACCTGTTGAATTTGCTGATCATCATGACTCCCTTTACCATCTGTTTAATGTGTGACAGAGATTTTAAAGAAAAATCATGAAAAATATTTTCACACCATGTTAGATTTACTGATAGATTTTGATTTACCATTTGAACATTGACAAGTTTTCTTCATGAGGATGTAAGTGAGAATGAATATAACAATCACACTTGCAGTCAAAATGGCACATAACACAATAAATACTGCATTTGTCTTCTGCAAATCTAACATGCTGGGACCTGAAAACATTAAAAAAAAAAGTTAAGTTTTTTATAACAAAAGACAAGATAGAAACATTTTCTGGTACATTTTTTGAATTCAGTCCTATTTAATTCAATGCAATATATTTTAAAAGTTCATTTATTTCAGTGACTCAATTCACTAAATGAAACATAATTACACACATATTCATGTTTTTAAGCCTTTACTTAATTGTGATGATTTACGAGTGAATTGCTGCTTATGCAAGTAAAACATTGAAGTAGGAATGTTACATCCAAAAAAAAAAAAAAAACAATTACAGAAATATGGGCTTGATTAAAAGTATGTTTAGTACTTGCTTAAAGGTTATAATTTTCAAAAGATACTTTTAATCTGACAAATGAGCTGTATTAAAAGGCATTCTAATTTATTAAAAATGACTGCGCATCTCCATAAATGTTCAAAGCTTTGGATTTACTGTACCTTCTATGTCCAGTTTGGTCCCATTTCCAAACAAAAGCTCTCCACATGAGGCCACAGCACAATAGTAAGTCCCAACATCAGAAGCAGTGATGTTCTTCGAGAAGCTATAGAGACATTTTCGCCCAGAATGATCATCAGGATTGTTCTTACATTCATTACTGTGGTTTGCAGGAGCATAAATTAAACTGGGATGAGATCGATCTGATCCAGCTAGGAACCAGAACACCCTATGATCTGTTGAACAAGTTTTATCTTGAGAGTTAAAGAGGACTGAACATTGTAGAGAAACTGGGCTTCCTGGATGAACTTGATCAGGTAGAGGGTGTTGGACGATGGCAGTGATGTTTGATTCTTTTCCTGGAAAAATAATAAAACGGGATTTAAAAATTGTGGCTTATGTTTTTATTCTTCCTACCATATTGTAAAATAGTATTGTGCATAGTTTTACTTCTCCTTACCACTAATTCTCAGAAATTCTCCCTTTAAAAAAGTCATGTTGAGCCGATTAACTTTTAGGCAATAGTAAAGGCCAGCATCACTGTGCTGGACTTTACTAATGTGCAAGGTAAAGGTATTTGTCTCTTGTTTTGCTGTAATATGAGCAGTTTGTATAACATCACTAAAATTGAAGGAATATGTTCCTCCCAAGAATTCAGGCCAGTGTCCAGGAATAAATCTGATCCAATACAGCCTTGCTCCATGATCAGAGGTCGAGCGCGGGCAGATTAGGGTCACATCTTCTCCAACAGCAACAGTTCTTGTCTCAACACCCAGATTATCTTTGCATCCTATATCAACACAACAAAACAAACAAAAAACAGAGCAGAGGAAGTCAGAAATGTGTCTTTTTTAGTAAAATCATGTGCAGAAAATGTGGAAAGAAAATGACACTTTACACTTACGTCCAACTACGACAGAGAGAATGAAGTAAAAAATGATCAGCATTTTCTCATCAATCCACTTCAGGCTTCGTTAATGTGAGGACACATTGTCGTCGGGGATGTAAATGATTCACGTTATTGTAAGCATATAAAGAGGGCGGGGAGAAACTTAAGACAATTTGATTGGCCATCGGTGATGCTGCTATTTTCACCTCAGTGGAAATCATATCAACAAACTTTCCACCCAAAACACATAACACAAACATCACACCTTTGTTTTGTTTTTCATGCTCGGTTCCAATCAGTAACAGAGAAAATATAAGTTACTGTAACTATGATACCACTTTAACGATAATTTTGCCCTTTATTAATGGATATTGGACATTATAACATGGCAAAGTTTGATTGATTGGCCTTTACTTCAGAAAGGGAACAGAAGTAAACACATTCTGTACGCTGTAGTTTTACAGTTGCCTTAATTTGTTTTCAGTAAACAAAACAAAAAAAATTTTTCTTTGAGAAAATGAACTTTCTCAAAGAAAAAAAAATTGTGTGCGTGGGTGTGTGTGTGTGTGTGTGTGTATGTATGTTCACAGGATTTTAAAGAATTAACGCCACAGCATGTTATGGATTTTCACACCGGATTAGTATTGATTCCAATAGATTGTTGGACAATGATTCATTTTGCTTTGAAAAAAAGAAAAAAAAAACAAAACAAACAATGGATTGTCTTCTTATCATCAGTGGTGTCCTGTTTGAAAATCAGGCCTCAGACTGAGGCCTGATTTGGTTGACTGTTTCATGAGTCTTTGAGCATATTATCCACACTATCTTCTACTTCTATTGTTACTACGAATTACAAGATACAATGTCTGACCTCTAAGTTTAACTACAAGATTAGAGGAGAAAAGGGGCCTTTTCAGTTCTCTTGCCTATTCACATGTGTAACCCAGGTTAAAATAGCCTCTTCATAAAAATAATAGTAAATTAGATAAATAGGACATAAATAAATAGGAGAATAAATAGGGAATTAATTGAAATAGCCTTTTCATAAAAATAATAGTAAATTAGATAAATAGGAAATAAATAAATAAAATAAATAGGGAATATGGAATAGGGAAAATAAATAGGGAATTAATCGATCTTAAAATTGTTATTCTCTTATTCCGAAGGGTCACATTTATGTGTAACCCACGTGACTAGCTTCAGCCAATCGGGTTGCTACGTTCTCTGACGAGAGAGCGTAAAGCAAGCAGAGAGCGTAAAGCAAGCAGAGAGCGCAGAAGCAAACGGGATTGTGCTGAAAAGAAAAGATAAGAGAAATTGACCACTCGTAGCTGATTTGCTGTCTAAGACGAGTTTGTTCTTTTTATTTCTGGAGAAGGAGCTTTTCCCATATTTTTTCTCTCACCCTGACTGCGTTCGGGATCATTATTTTTGTGTTGTGGAACTGGACTTGGCTTTTTTTTGTTTTTGTTGTTGTTTTGTTTTGTTTTCGTTCGGCTGGGATTTAGACTAAGGAGTCTCGGATCATCGCTGTATTGGATCTTCCTAAAGAATCTCGGATCATCACTGAATTGGATCTTTCTAAGGAGAACGAGATGGCGAGCCAACCCGGGAGCTTAATGACCATCAAGTAGGAGCTACGCCTTCTGCTGGACATTGCCAACCTCGCGACTTGGTATGACCTGCCTATGTTGTCGTGCGTATTAGCAGTGGGTCACTGAAACAGAATTAACTGTTGAATCATCGGAAGAAACAAGACATCAATCTGAAGCACAGTTGATCTGTCCTTTCTGAATTGTTCTGCTGTGTTGTTGTTTTGCTGTTATTGTTTTTTTTTTTTTTACTCCTTAAGGGAAACACCAAATAATTAAAAATAGATTAAACAGATTAAAACAAGCTGTAAATCAAAATAGATAAATAGTATTAACTAGAACTTAAATAGAACTAAATAGTATTAACTAGAACCTAAATAGAACTCTAACCTAGGTAAAAATAAATAGTATCCTTAATTTAGATTTATAAAATACTCTGAAAGGAACTGGAAACTTTTTTTCTTTTTTGAATCTGTGTCATTGTGTGTTAATTGTGTAATATTGTTGTTGTCTATTCTTTTATTGTTCTTTAAACAAATAATAAGCCGGCTGTTTTAACTTAATTTTCTTTGGTCTGTGGTCATTAATTCAAACTACACTTCTCACTACTCCAGTAGCCGAACCTAGCTCTGGTCTTATTACAAATTTATTAACTGTAAACACATAGCGAGTGTTACACATGTACATATTTATTCACACAAAAAACACACACAAAGCACAAGTGCACAACAGCTACAGACAACATCTCTGCAGAGCAAAACCTTGGGAAAAGTAGCACACCACCTTGATTCTTTATTCTTTGTGCAGTGGCTGACAAGTTGCAACAAATCTCAGAAGTGGCAGTAAAGCAGACATGAAACATAAAGGAGGAGTTCTCTCATGAAGAGTGCCCCTACAGGTCAGTAACTGTAACAAACTGTTTTTTTGTAATAATATAGGGAAGAAATAAAGTAAAGCAATGCAATTGGCAAAAAAAAAAAAACCCCAACAAAAAACAAACAAAAAAACAACCTTAAACAACAAATAACATACATGGTAATAGGTTTCAAATAATTCCTTATTGTATGTATTGGTAAATGTTATAAGTTAAGTAAGCATCCATAGTAAGTCATTTGTTTGATTCATGAAAATAATATGTATTCAATCTTATGATGCAACATATGGCCAAGAAATAAAATAAAAATAAGATGAACTGAGTGTAAATGAGTCAAAATAAAAGCTGCAGATCTCTGCTGATGGCCCACCGACACAGTCAGGAAATGTGCTGCCGAGCGTTCAGAGTATGTTGTATACTCACTGCTCTCCCTCGACACTACTTTTATAAAATTGGTTTTGAAATATCAAAGCCAACCTTTCTGTGAAGAAGAAAGAAGCTGATTGTGAATCATGAGAAATATCTGGCGTGATTAAACAGACTAGTTCAACAGCAACACTCAGAGTAGAGTGGAGAACTGAGCAGCAAGTGCACCAGCTTATGAAGTGATCAGTCTGTAAAGGTCAAAACTGTAGTTACAAACAGAGTGGAACATTCTGGTTTGTGGTTTTCTTTTGACTCAGCATGCAGCTGACCAAAGGGCAAAACATGTGGTCAGACTGTACCTTTTTACAACATAAAGCACCTGAGTGGTATAACCACATCTCCTCTGGTTTGACTGTAGGCGTCATCCTGTGCTGCATCTCATACGTTCCTGCCTCATCTCTTGTTTGGTGCCTGCTTCTAACCTGCTGGCTGGTCAATAATGGTGAGAAAAAAATGTAAGATTTCTGAATAATAAAATCAGATCAAAATTAATGAAACAATGAAACCTGTTGATCAAAACAGTGACTGTTGGATACAACAGTATGAATAGAATTGCTCATGCTTTGATTCTCTCTCTCTTTCTTTCTCTATGTCTCTCACTAAATGTGTTGCTATTTTCTCTTCATAGGTTTCATAGTGAATCTAAACTACTTTCCTATTTATAGAGCCATTGGCTGTCCTCTGATCAATCACTGAAACAATTATTTAGGTAAAGATGACATGGTAGGCTGATGATACCTCTTGCAACTTTGTTTCACTTCATATGTGGTGGATTTTATAGTCAGGTCTGTTCTGAGTAAACAGCTTCAGAGGTTGGTCAAAAGGCGGGAAATGGCCTATTGCATCTCTTGACAGTGAGTGTAGCTGCTTTACTGCTCATGTTTCTGTGGTTTTTGGTTTCATAGAGTGGTACGTCCATTAAAAGAAAAACAAATATGTCTCAGTACATTTACCATTTAAAAAAATTTAAGATACATGTTTACAAAACCAGAGACTTATTTTGTGGGTTGTATTAGCCTTGCTTCCGCTTGCTGTTGCATCCATAAAAGGCATCATGCTGGGCTAAAGAGCACACAGTGTAATCAAACAAATGCTCTTGCAGTACAATAAGATTGTAAGAAGGACACTACCAGGTGAGGATTATAGGCAGAGACTGTCAAAGGGGCATATTAAAAGTTCACAAAGATATATATTTCAGTCAAATAGAAAGTGAGAAAAACAAAAAATAAAAACCACAAGATAGTAGTTTTGCAATAATGTCTGACAGATAAAGAATGACAGAAACCTCAACTGGCAACAACTTTTTTCAGCTGCAGTCACTCAGGGTCAGCACTCAGCTATAAGCAACATATCCTGAACTGCAAAACATATTCCAGTATCAATACTCAGTCTATGCATAATAAACATGGCAAATACTATGTATTTAAATTCAGGTAAATAAGCCAGTTTAGGAGCTCAGTAAAGGTTGTAAGTTTTTTTTTTAATTTTTTTTTTTAAATGGGGCCATATTTGCAAGAAGTGCATTTGTAGGTTGAGCAGCAAAGTTGAGTACATCCAAGGAAAACTCCCCCAATTCTTAGCAAGTTGTTATGTAGGTGTCAAAGTTAATTAAAAAAGCACTTGTACTTCTAAAGCAATCTGTTCGTTTACACTTTATTTAGATTACAGAAAATATAAAAATAGAAAATAAAATGAAGTGACAGGTTCAAAACACCAGCTTTTTAAAATTTACAAAACAATTATCACAATATCTGTTTGTAGCATATGAATATTTGAAACAAGATCTCTTGCTATAAATTTGATTTTTTTTTATTGAAATCAGTGATGTTGTTTTTTTCAGTTTTCTGTACACCTGTGTTGTTCTCTCCAATCAGAAAATCTCATCTTTAGGCCAATCACAATTTTCACACATGCACCCCAGTCTTCAAGCATTCATAGATTATCATTGAATTTGAATTAGAGCCAGCAGTGAATGCAATCTTATCTTGTTTTTGCTGTCCGTGTTTATTATTTACATAATAAATCTCTGTTTTGGCTGTTGGTCAGATTTGTTCAATTAAGATAAAACACAAAAAGCTGATACATTTAATGAAAATTATGAAAAACATTTGACTGGTTGCATATGGTTTTCATACTAAAATTGCAACTTTACAAAATCCTTTCAGATGTTGGCTTTAGCATTTTATTCCATAACAGCAGCATAGATCTTTTTTGTCTCCGTGTTTGTCTTCTTTGTTCCATTATCGTCATTCATTACTGTGAAGACGACGGCAGAGTAAATATTTGACTGCCATTTTTTGAACAACACTTGTTTTGCTTGCTGGGCTGCTGAAACTGAAGTTAGAAAAATAGAAAGGAAAAAAAAAATGTTAATTACGTAGAACATATCAATTAGATTTTTTGTGTAAAAAAATGAATGACTTAGGTTACCGTTGCCATTGCTTTCCTTTATGGCACAAATAAGGACAGCTAAAACAATTAGGCTGATGGCCAAGCCAAATCCAAAGACAATGTTGACCAGCGATGAACAAGTGGTGGTTGCTGCAAAGAAAACAACAAGAAGAAACTTAAATATGAGTCCAAGATTATTTTTATATATACAAATATTAAAAAATGGCATTAAGTGTCATTAATTGTAAATTGGAAATAGTTTGTCTGATAAAGGATATTTTGTTTGGTTATGGACTTTATGAGGAACAATAAACAATACTTTACAAATACTTACGCTTAAACATAAGATTAGTCTGGTATATTTAATATGCTTTACATAGATAAGTCATGTGGTCCTTAGATCTTAAAATATTGTCAATAAAACCTCAAATCTACAGATTAACATTAGTTATTACACTGTCATTTTTATATCTCTTGAAAAATGCTCAGTGAGTATATAAAAATAGGTATATAAAATCATTTATTACGATGTACAACCGGCTAGCGTAAATAGTTTAGCGTACCTCAAGACATTCAATTATTGGCAACTAAAAAGAACATTTAGATTTTACTTTATCCCATTTCTGGATAAAGTATTGCATGCATTTATTCATTACGTTGCATCTATTTTACTTTATGGTAGCCATGCAGAACCTGCTTCTTTAACTGCTCAGCGACATTTCTAATAAAAGTACTCTGCTATATACTTCCTATGTCACCATAGTTGAAGCAAATTATCTGATAAAGAGGAAATGTAAGACTTTTACCTTCATAATGGAGCTTGGCTCCATGTCCAAATAATATCTGTCCACATGCAGCCACAGCGCAGTGATAAGTCCCAGCGTCAGAGGTCTCAGAGAAGTTGTAAAAACATCTCTGTGCAGAGGGAGCTTCGGGACTGCTTTCACACTCATCTCCACTGTTTTCTTGTAGATAAAGTAAACTGGGATGAGAATGATCTGATCCAGCTTTGAACCAGTAAACCCTGTTATCTGTTGGACACGGTTTCCTCTCAGAGTCAGAGAGAACTGAACACTGAAGAGTCTCGCGGGTTTCTGGATAAACTGGGCTAGATGGAGGCATCTGGATGATATCAGTGATATCTGATTCTAGTCCTGGAAAACAAAAAAACATGTCTCAGTCTCACAACTAAAAGAAAATTACTCATAATATGATTTGTAAGTAATTTATTAATTGTATTACCTTGCACTTTTAGAACATTGCCATTAATAAATATGAAATCAAGTTGTCTGATTTTAATACAGTAGTAGAGTCCGTTGTCGTTGCGTTTGGCTTTATTAATATGTAGAAGAAATGTTCCCTGTTCTTGTTTTGTCTGAATGTGAGAGATCTTGGAAACATCATCGTCCATGAAGTTAAATGTTGCTCCGAGAAATTCAGGCCAATTTCCAGAAACAAGTCGGATCCAATACAAAGTTTCTCTGTAGAGAGCGGAGGTCTGGTGTGGACAGCTAAGGGTCACATTTTCTCCAACAGTTGCGGTCTTTACTTCAAACTTAAATTCTTCAGTACAACCTGCAATACGAAAAAATAGTTTCATCACACAATATCTATTGACAAGAGAAGACAAAATATCTTCACTGTGCTAAAGTCATATGGACGGTGCGATCTCTGTTTCATGAAAATATACGTATTTAGCGTAGATTTCATTCATACTCACAGCCAGCTCTGATCATAAGCAGAAAAAATACGATTAAAGGCATTTTGTCACTATCCCTCTTCAGACTGTGTACAGTACAGAGGATCATAGGATGGGTCAAACTAATACAATGACGTTCAGGGGGAGGGAACTATTTAGTGTGATCTGATTGGCCACTTATGGTGTTTGTTATCTACATAAATCATCTGAATTTTCTAACCTAGCTTCATCCAAGCAAGCTTTATCACAAAATTCCTTGTGTGATTGCCTAAAATCAGCTCTGTTTGACAACATAAAACCAAAATTGAATCTCAGCAGATAAAAATGGTCTTAAAGTTTATTTTGCTATTTGATTGTTATTCTCTGTGTCTCTTCAGAAATACCTGACCTGTTTTGATGTTACCATTTTCGTCTGCACATAGCAACATATTAACAAACTATTAATATAGAATTAATTAGATTGATAACATAGTGACAATATAGTTAATATGTTCCGGCTAAACATAGCAATCATAACAATCAACAGGAACAGGATTATGGACAAATGAGCAGAATGGAACAGGACAGGCAATAGAAATCAAGCCAACAATCTCAGCACCATAACCTCTGACCCAAAGGAACTTACTTTTATCTTGACCAAAATCAAAATTTCTCCTACAAAATGAATTTCAGTGGGTAAAATTGGGATTAAACATGTAAGCATTTTTCTCTGTAAAAATATTTCTAATATTCCTAATGACATAAAATTGACAGCAGAGGTCAGTAATGTGATGGACAATGTGATGGAAAAGCAAAGAGACTTTCATAAAAATAGTCTTACTGTGGAAAACATACAGCTATATTTCTGAACCGAACATTCTGGTCAAAAATAAATCACAAGAGCTCTCAAAAAGGTAACTAGCAGTGACTCTAGTTAGCCCTCGCATAACTTTCAGAAAGACAAGTATATTTTCCCTTACCAACACAAGTAATAAGCCCAACAGTAATGGCCTCTATGAATGCTTGTGGCCGGAGACTCCACTGCTGTTGGAGCTTTAATAAAGTTTGGTGCAAAAAATTTGGATAAGCCAAGGAAATACGACAAGAATATGTCCAGTCAGATGGCGTCAAACTAATATTTTTAGTTCTTCTGACTTTTCCAATATTTTACCCAAATCTTTCTTTGTGGAGTAATTTCCTTCGATTCTTTTGTATGTGGGGATGACTTGGGTTGTTAATGATGGCTCATGTACATTTGATGTTATTAGGTAAAATTTAATGTATAGTACGTTTAGGTAGGCCACTGTGAATATCCTGAATAGTTGGCTTCCCTCGTTCAATAGTGCAGTTAACTCTTCTCAGACATAAAAAGACATTAAAATGCCTGCTTGGTATTATCTGTAAAATATAAATACATTTCTGGACTAAGAGCAATAGAGTCTTTGTCCAGGGATGAACCCAAAAGTTTGCCTCTTGAGTCACTTTATCCGTCTAACCAGTGGATGGTGAAAGTATTTCACTACTCAGATATCTAAATAAGTGTTTCATATCTAATAAATATAAAATCTGATGTAAAAAATCCCATTAAATTCAGTTTAAAACTGATTTACAGTAAACACAAAAGAACTCCCTTGCTTGTAATGTGTTGTGGTTTGAGGGGATTTATGCTGCACTCTTTAAAATAAATATATTTCTGATTATCTTTAAAACTCCCCAATACATAACCCTACAGTGATGTCTGGACCACTTAGTGAAGTCACAGTGTGAAGCATCTGCACTTCATTAGAAACAATAGGAACAAGATCCTTTGATGCAATAACACACAAAGACATTTTCAAACTGAAAAGCTCCACCTTCTGAAGGAAGCTCCTCCTATTCACTGCACAAGTGGGTGGAGCATAGATGAAAGAGTTAGGGAGGTGTTTGTGGGCACACTTTCCATTCTCTGCACTTCAGAGCAGCTTGGTCACTGAAGTATAAATATATCTGTGTTGAAAAGCAGATGACAGCACTAAAGTCCTAAAAGACTGGCATCCAAAACTTAGCTTGAAGTCAGAAAACAGACAATATTAACAGGTATGTCTATAAATCGGGATGAATATGGTGGCACTGAGCTAATGACATAATAATAATAAAAAAAATAAACTTGTCTCAGTAAGTTCAACTTAATCCCAGATGTTCTGAATTATAAAATATCATCATAGAAATTATCTTTAAAAAGCAAAAACCTAAATAGTGTGAAGATCAAACCTTCTCCAAGCAGATGAAGAATGTAGTTGGCCACACTCCAGACTAGATCAGTTTGATTTATGGCTTAACTAATGGTCAACTTCAAAAGTCAAGTCGTGTATTTAAACTACAGGAAGTATCCAAAAAACAAGGAACACGTTCAGATATTTATTACTTCAATTATTTGAACAAAATGCCATGTCCATATTTAAACAAGTAGTAAAATAAATATAAACATGTATTTAATGATTTAATGATTTAATGACTTATTATTATTATTATTATTATTATTATTATTATTATTATTATGTGTTTTATTAGTTGTTTTATTTTAATTTTGTGCATAGAACTACTTTCAGTCATCTAGTTTGACAGAAATCATAAAACGCTGCATGAGAATTTGAGCATTGCTGTGGTTGTGGTTTGTTCATGCGAGGGTGTGAAAACAAAGGGGCTTTCCTTCCTGTCCAAGCTGCAGCTTCACTCTGATGAACAAACACGTAAACCGTTCTTTAGTTTGCATGAAAAGATACGAGCAAAGTAACACAATAATAGTGTTAAAACGAACATTACCCAAAAAATAAGCACAAATTCATGAATGCAAAATTAAGTTGTCTTGAATTATTTTCACTCAAGCGTTCTTTCTTTCACTGCTTGCTAGATTTATTTTATTTGTTGTACCAAGGTTGCTTTTGTGAAGGTTTTTTTTTTTTTTGTAATCATGTTTTCAAGAATGTTATGCTTTTTATAAGGCATTTCTTTATATTTTGTTGCAGGTATAAAAACATTTTATAAGTTTCAGTAAAAAAATACCTGTTTCATTAACATGTTTTAATTTTGACTTTAAAGTAACTAACATGGGAAATATCAGCCTTACAGTTAAACTAATGTGATTGAGCTTTTTTTCTGACTTTTTTTTCCCAGTTGAAGCAAAGCGTGTGATGCATCTGTTCACAGTAAACAAGTTTTGTGGTCGGTCGAAGGGGTCTGAACCTCTCACCACAACTCCACTCTGTCAGAATAGCTGCGGAAACCTGCTTTATTTGTGACTATGGGAAATATGTCAAAGAGAGTTTATGAGGTGATAAAATCTCAAATATGTAATATTTACATTGCAACATGGATAGATTTAAGAGAAAGTGATGATGTGAAGCATTATTTTAGAACTAATTTGTATTTATTGCATACAAACATTAATGGAAACAAACATGATTGTGTGGAGAGTATTTTTTGCAAATTCTCAAGCATTGCACTGGAAATAAGATAAGTACAGCCTTTGCAGATTTATTTTATTTTGACATTGTGATCGGTTTGGCCTGGCGTGAGTTGTGTATAAAATAGTGTCATAAACCATTGAAACACATTTCAGGGTCATCTGTAAATGCTGAAGATGTTAAGGTATCACAATTAATGATAAATATTACACCATCTCAACAAATATGCAATAAAGTTGCTAATCTTTCAACACTACAAGTAAAATATTTCAAGAAAGGCACCAACGCTCCTTTTCTCTTCAAATGTAAATAATTTTATCTAACAATAAGGCATTTTCACTCACATATGTATAAAATGGCACTGGTTTGAGTTGTGCACTTTGACTTTATGCTTCACACAAACAATAAAAAATGAACTTAGTATAATGTATGTTTAAAAGCTCCACCCCATTTTGGCCCACCTACTTTTTCCTGTCCGTCCCTTTCGAGGGAGGGGCGAGAGGTGGAGCGGTGGGGAGGTGTTTGCGGTCACACCACTGATCTAAAAGTAGCTCTGTCACTTTCAGAAACGCAGTCACGTGGAGGTGATGGAAAGTCTCATCTCAAAAGGTGGTGCTAAAAGTTGCAACCAAAATCATATATGCCCAAGCGAAGATCATTTTATGTCTCTCAGAACATCTGAATGACATAAAGATAACTGGAATTCAGTCAGATCGCAGAAAAAAGAGGGATTTTTATTTTTTTTTTAAGGGACATAAAGTAAGGGAAAATCAGATTTGTAGAACCATAAACGCAGCATAACAGGGATGTGAGACAGAGTAGCTCCACCCTTTGGTGAGGGAGGATCAAGACCCAACCCAAAAGGAGAGGAGGTCAGGTCACTGTTCAGACTCAGATACTTTGAATCGTGTAACTATGCATGTTGAGGGCTGACATTTAGGCTGGACGAAGAAAATGTGGTCTTAGTAGATATGATTTGAGTGTGTAATCAAGAAAAGAAAAGGAGCAAGAACAAGAAGGAGAAAGAGATTAGAGATTGGCTGAAAGAGAACCATTGTATCCCAGCAGCACTGAATTAGATTGTTCTGGTCCGAGACTTTCTCTGACATGTGACTTCAAGAAGCAAAGCAACAACATAATATAAGAATATCAGCAAATAATCAGCAAAACATTAAGCAAGCATGCAATAGAAAGGCAATTTACAATAGCCCTTAATCTAACAGTCCAGACAATGAATCGGTCTCACTGTGAGTCGATTATCAGTCGGGTTAAAGCAATATCCAAAATCCAAAAATTGATGGAACAGGATAAAAACTTGTTCTCTTTCGGCAGGTATAACGTGGCATCCCAGCAGGGGGGTTCTCAGTAGAACTTCTTGTACTTTAGATTGGAAACTTAACTCTGAGGAAAGCAACTTTCTTGTCGAGGAATGGAGAGGCACCACAACAGGCCTCTGTAGACAGAGTCAAGGCTTTGGGATTCAGGCCTTACTTTTCTAGTGGGAATCAGTTCTTATCTGATCAGCTCTAAGTTTTATTGCAGAGGTTTTGCCAGGGATGTCTTCAGCACAAAGAATGTGATATTTCAAGCAGTGATGTCTCTGCAGTTGAGGGACTTCACCATGACAGACATTTTGAAGCACTAAGAACCTGTAAATCCTTTAAGAGTGTACTGAAAATATTCATTAATTTCAGCCAAAGGGCCCAAAAGGGCACACCTGTACAATAAATGTCAGGATTTTGTTTGTCCATTTCAGATTTTGTGTAGCGACTAAGTAGCATATGAAATGACTGAGGTCAAAGCAACATTTATATCCGCAAAAGAAACATTTAGTTATACAACTTAAACTGAAATTTCCACTGTCATATCATAAGCCGCTTTCAAAGTTGCTCCCTTTTCAGCATCTTCAAAGTTTTCAGGTTTAGAGCACATTAGCTTCACTTTCTATAAATGTTTTGCTTTTTTACAACAACTTTTCACGAACAAACATTCACAGAATTTCAAGAATCAATCATTAGATTAGAAAACCTTTTAAAATGAAAAAGGCATCAGCATACCAAATACGGTGGGCAGGCTATCTTCAGCGTTTCAGCCAATCACTGTCCAGAAAATATTCCATTACCTTTCAAACTAAACTCTGCATTTGAGCAACAAGACATTAGTTGTGTGAGAAAAGGTTGTACCACGATGATTGTCAGGGTGGCTGCTTTAATTTTGTTTTTCAGTACGACTGGTAGGTTATTTTTGAAAAAAGAAAATAATCATATTGAGTTACTATTTACATGGAAAACATTCTTGTGTTTTCAAAATAATGAGCATGTACTTTTAATGTATTTTCTACAGCTCTAATTCATACTGTTGAGGCTTCCCACCTGATCTCCTTAACTCTGGTAGACGTCGGTGACAATATCACATTCGACTGCAAAGCTTCTGAGATGGATCTTAAATTTGTTTACTGGTATAAACAGTCTCTTGGATATATGGTTGAAATAGTGGGTTCTGTGATTCTTGGTCAACCAACGATAAGTGAAAAATTTAAAGGCTCTCACTTTGCAATAACAATCAAAGGGTCTCGTTATGATCTCACTATCTTCAATATCAGCAAAGAGGATGAAGCAACATATTTATGTCACATTGGAACAACATATTCACAGAAGTTCATCAGTGGCACTTTCCTCGCTGTGAATGGTAAGATGATGTTTTCTGCCTTTCTACTTCACTGACATGTAATGTCTTTTTCATTAACTGTGTTTCCTGTGATATTTACCATGCAGATGATAAACAGCAGAAATCTCTCTACTTGAAACAACATCCAAATTCAAGGTTGGTTCACCAAGGAGAGACAGTAAATCTCCAGTGTTCACTTCTCTCCAAGAATAAAGAAAAGTCCCAGTGTCCAACTAAACCCAGTATGTACTGGTTCAGAACTGAATCAGAACGATTCCATCCAGGCATCATTTATACCCAGAGGAACATCAGCGACAAAGACCTGGACAGAAGCTGTTCTTACAGTTTATCTGTACGAGACTCATCTGATGCTGGAGTTTACTACAGCGCTGTGGTAGCATGTGGATCAATTGTGATCGGTGAAGGAACCAAAGTGGAGATGAGTATGTGTTTTGTGTTTTCTACTTTTCATAAATATATTACTTTGGTTTGTCCTTTTTGGACCACTCAACAACTCGCTGGGAAGTTTCATGCCAATCGGAGATCTCAATTCATGTGGTCTTGCAACTCAATGATGATTCAATTATCATTATCCATCCATCCATCCATTTTCTGAACACCCTTGTCCCTCAGTGGGGTCGGGAGGGGTGCTGGTGCCTATCTCCAGCTAACGTTCCGGGCGAGAGGCGGGGTACATCCTGGACAGGTCGCCAGTCTGTCACAGATTATCATTATCATGTTGTCTAATATTTTGTCTAATATTTCTGTCTAATATTTCTGTTTGCTCTTTTTTCCAATCTAGGAAAAGATTCGAATCCTCTTGTCGTTGGACTTGGAGGACTGTTGGCTTTTTGCGTTTTTGTGATTTTTCTATTAATTTTCAACAACAAAGACAAAAACATTTGTCAACACCTCAAAGGTAGGCCTGCAATTTTCTGGGACCCTCCTGGGATAAAGTACATAGATAATGGGTAGAGAGTAACACTCTAAATGCATAAAATTGAGAACCTGTATGTTCAAAATCCATAGGAATTAATAAGCTTTTCTTTTCTTTACAGGAGAACTTAGTGTCCTCATGTATACTGAAAATGCCAATCTAAGTCACTCAAATGAGATGGTAAATAAATGAGACATGACATCATGATGATCATTCCTATATGCCATTCTGTGTTATATGGCTGAAAATAACATTTTATTTTTTCTCATAGAAAAATGAAACCACAGGAGCAAAGTACACAGTAAAGAGATGGAAATGAAATAAAATGAAGCTCCATCATTGTCTTTGCACCACTGTCACATGCGATGATGTTGTCCATCAGTGATCCACTCTACAAGCAGAGTGGGGCCAGTAAACCAGCATTTAAATTTGTGAAAAATAAATGTATTGCATTGGTGTCTGTTTCAGCTTACACTTACATTTTGTCTTAAAATATCAAAATAGCTTGGAAGTATTTTATGCTTGCTATGCCCAGTGTTGCAGAGGAAGAAGATGTATTTGGTGAAAAGTAATTGTATGATTTCTTTACAGTATCAATGCAAAGTCGACCAAAATACGTGTAAATGACTAGTTGTCAGTTGTCTCATCGGGTTAAACAAATAAATGCTAACAATTCTGTATTACACAAAGTGTATTGTGTAGTGGTTTCAATTTCATTTTATCAACTTCTGCTCAGCTTGTTATCTTTATTTTAATATCTACTAAATGTACTTTATAACAATGGTAGAGTTCTTAGAGGAAGGGAGCAAGTTTTGCTTTCACAAGCAATTACTATGAATAGACAAAACTCAAAGATCCGTTGAAAAACAATTGACAGTGTGCATGAAATGTTTTCCCAGGTACATTTTTAAGTTTGTACCTGGGTTTATCCCCAATAACAGGCAGTATGCTTTTCTTGTGATGAAAAGTGGGACATGTTCTACACTGCTAAATCAGACTGAGTGGTGTTGAAAATCAGTAAATAAAAACTAACATTAGAGTTTAATATGCTTTTGATGTTACCTACATTAGCAAATCCCCTCCGAATAGTTGGAAAGATGTTTAGGGTCATATCGTTCATGCGGTTCACTTCAGGGCAGCACTGTGAGTATCACAAAGCTCCTTTTAACTGGAACTGTTGAAAAGCTCCTTTTAACTGGAACTGTTGAAAAAAAACTTGACTATCAGTCTTCCAGTTATGAGAAGACGCCTCTCATATTCATTCAAAACATGAGTAAGAAAAATGACATCAAAAATGATATCAGTTTTTCTGTGTAATCACAGAAAAAAAATACTGTAATGATTTTAAAAAAATGACACATTTCAAATGGGAGATGTGAATTAACTTCAGATATCTGAGGGAAGGAATGTTTATGAGATTAAAAACATTTGCATTAGTGGGATTATTCAGGCATAATGTATGACGTTTTTAAATTTGGAGTATAACTAAAACGTGAGGATAAAAACGTAGTGTGCAGAGGTACTGAACACAAAGTTCAACCTTCCAACAAACAAAATAATGCTTGACAAATGCATAGAAATGATGCATGGAAACTTAAGCACAACTGCTTGTGGTTTGGTAAACACAAGTGTGAAAACAAAGATGCTTTGTTTCCTGCCCGACCATTTAGCTTACTTTGAAGTGAACCTTTACTTTTCTCTTTAAAAAAATATGTACAATTATAAAATTGTTTTGACAAAAATAATAATAAAAAAAACATACACAAGAAAAAATGAATATGATTTTAATGACCTAATTTGAGCATAATAGGGCTACATTTTGTTCTTTTCGCACTTCCTGTTTGGTTGAGGCTTGCAGAGCATCTATTCTCAGTAAACAGCCTCAGCAGTTGGTCAAAGGTAAAATAGACCAGCCTGCAACTGTTTCTATTTGCTGCTGTCACTTTTGCATGTAGTTTTTCATAATGAAAAGGGAACGCTTGCGGTTTTTCTTTTTCTTTTTATAAAGTTTAAAACATTTAGACAAACTTCAGAGAAACCCATGGTATGAAAAAAGTGAACATGTGCAACAAGGCATCAATGAGAAGGTCACAAAATGTGAGAAAGGCCGGAAAGCAGCCGGGGTTTGTGGTGGAGTCTTGTAACTTCTGCATGAAAGAGTAATAACTAAACAAAATATTGAATCTATCTTTAAGAAATAAAAACACAGGATAAAAAAAATCAAACATTTAATTTATTATAATACAAATGAAAAATAAAAATCTAGTAGTTCTCTGTGTTACAGTTAAAACAGCTTACATTGTTGGAAAAGTAATGATTGAAAATACTGTTTGTCTGTACAATTTTGTATCATTCTGTAAAGTCATCTTTTAACATTTTATTTACTTAGAATATTCTTTCAGTTCCACTGAGAGCAAAACAAGCCACTGTTTGCATTGTTTATAAGCTGCTGAACACATTTTCCCCCTATTATGCCACATATGTTCCTGTGTCATTTACATAGATCTGAACACAAAGAAATAAAGTATAATTGTAAAATAAGGTGTAAAATGTACCGCGTACTAAAATGCCAGGGCAGAGTAAGTCTACCCTCACTTTATAATGGTATATGTCAATTTAAATCAGTGACTTGTACATGTGATTATTATCTTTTTATGTGATTGTTTTTTATTATTATTTGTATTATTTTTCTATGGACCTATTTGTGTCTTTAATAAAGCTGATGATGATGATTTTCTCATTTATTTTTTTTTATTAAAGTTTGCACTACAATCTTATTTGGGATTTTTGCACAGTTTATGATTGGTCCCAAGTGGTAAAAATAATTAACTGCTAAATGAAAACAGACGATTCCTTCTGTTTGAATTACAATGAGGTTAAAATATCAACACTGATAAAGCATAGTATTAGAAAACATTGTCAGGCCTTCTAACATCTGAGTCATAGTCTTACATAAATTAAAAATTTCCTAATGCATCCTATTCACAACTAAATGCAATCAACTGTCAAATGTTGCTACATGTTAGTTAAGGAGAATGGATTGCTTGGAACTATATTGACTGTACAGAGCTACTGGTACTAAAACAGCTACCAGTTTACTGCAGACCAAATACATCCTCCAGAACTTGTGTTTATGTGACTTTATTTTGGTTTTAATTTAAATTCTTTAAAAACAGCTTAGAGAAAAATTCTTTGAATCTGCAAAGCTAAAGTTTGTTTCCATAACTTTAAGATCTTAACATTTTAAAGTCACCGAAATAAAAAAAAAAGCTCATGTATGACCGCTGTTACAAAGGATTTGACCATGGCAGGTTTCAGCAGACAAGTGACAGCAGCAAATGTTTTTAATATAACAACAGAAGAAAAACTAATTACTTTGGCAGTCTTCATTAACAGCATCAACAACAAACAAGCTATTACTGAAAGCAAAAAACTCTACCATCTTCCCTTATGATGTTTTACAAAATCTGCCACACATGTTAACATAGCTATTTAACAATGTGTAAGGCATTACAATAATTATAACTTTGGATATCAGAAAACCAAATACACAGCAAAAAACACTTGTTTATGTAGCGCAGATTTGACCCAGTAGAAATGACTGATCGTAATAAGAAATTCATCCCACCGTAAATATTTTCAGACCGACCAAACTAAAACCGAAAGATTTAATAAAACTTAAAAGATTTATTAAAGATTTGACATTGTTTTTATCATAAGTAAGAAGTTAAATGAGGATATGCCAATCCCTTATTCACTGAAAAGGCCTCGCAGGTTTAGCAAATGCAGTGGGCTGTACATCTTCGAACATTTCAGCCAATCACTGTTGTCTGTTTTGGAAACACTTCGACACCACCTAAACTAAGCCTTCCATTTGGTAAGAGGACATCAAATGTGCGAGAAGAGAAATAGCTGCACCACAATGATCGCAAGACTGGCTGCAATGATTTTTCTCAGCGTGGCATGTAAGAATACTTGTTTTCTAGAAAGAACTGCATCTCCAGACAAACCAGTTGGTGCTTGGAGTATATCAGACTTGAATGTTTAAAACTATATATTACTAAAGCCTTCACTGTTATTTTCCACAGCTCTAATTCATACTGTTGAGGCTTCCCACCTGATCTCCTTAACTCTGGTAGATATTGGTGACAATATCACATTCGACTGCAATGCATCTGAGAAGGATCTTAAATTTGTTAACTGGTATAAACAGTCTCTTGGATATATGGTTGAAATAGTGGGTTCTGTGATTCTTGGTCAACCAACGATAAGTGAAAAATTTAAAGGCTCTCACTTTGCAATAACAATCAAAGGGTCTCATTATGATCTCACTATCTTCAATATCAGCAAAGAGGATGAAGCAACATATTTATGTCACATTGGAACAACATATTCACAGAAGTTCATCAGTGGCACTTTCCTCGCTGTGAATGGTAAGATGATGTTTTCTGACTTTCTACTTCACTGACATGTAAAGTCTTTTTCATTAACTGTGTTACCTGTGATATTTACCATGCAGATGATAAACAGCAGAAATCTCTCTACTTGAAACAACATCCAAATTCAAGGTTGGTTCACCAAGGAGAGACAGTAAATCTCCAGTGTTCACTTCTCTCCAAGAATAAAGAAAAGTCCCAGTGCCCAACTAAACCCAGTATGTACTGGTTCAGAACTGAATCAGAACGATTCCATCCAGGCATCATTTATACCCAGACAAACATCAGCGACAAAGACTTGGACAGAAGCTGTTCTTACAGTTTATCTGTACAAGACTCATCTGATGCTGGAGTTTACTACAGCGCTGTGGTAGCATGTGGATCAATCGTGATCGGTGAAGGAACCAAAGTGGAGATGAGTATGTGTTTTGTGTTTTCTGGCTACTTTAAATACATCTGAGAAATATAAATGTTTTGTCAGAGCTTTAGCACATAAATAATTTAATTTAATGAGTCGCTTTTATTTTTTTCATGTGCTTGAGAACTCTTTAACCTATTTCTGGACGTTATAGTTTATCGTGCTGGCTTAGTGTAGCCTTGGTCATAATGTCCAATTGCAAAAATTGACTGCCAGTACACTTGTGTTAAGAAAAATATCTGAAATGTGCCTTTCCTTTTTTTTCTAAATTAGAGCAAAATGTTGACAGTCTTGTCATTACACTTGGAGGACTGTTGGCCTGCTGTGTTATTGTTATAGTCCTCCTAATTATCTACATTAAATTGAAGCGAAATTGTGGACAAACCAAAGGTGAGTTTCACTTACTCAATACAGAGTCAATTTTATATTAACCACGAACTGCTTTTAAAATCTTTAATATTGAAAATGCTGACCCCAAGCTTACGTGTATTACCATGCATGAAATCGCTTCCACCAGTCTGTACAATCAGAACAGACAGATCCATAATTTCTTGTGCATTCCAGATTTGCCTGCTGCTTTACATTAGGCAAAGCAACATTATTTCTGTATTACTGTCCAATTTTAATGACCCTGTTTGAACTGTAGTCCCAGTTCCCTGTCTCAGTTTTCTGGATCCTGACAGAGGTTACTTATGTCTGAAGCAGGATATTTGCTGTGAGATTAAGTGTTTTGTGTTTTCAAACATGTTAATTCACAAACCTTGATTGTATTGAGTTATCTTTTTTCAAGCTATTTTATCTGAAGCACTTTAGTTTCAAAAGTACTGAGACCAGTCTGTCTGAAGTCACCTAATATGTCATTCTCAAAATCTCTAAAATCTCATCTTTGAACTTGTTAAAGTAGTCTTCTCCAAAACTTGAGGCCTAAATCCACTGAATCTCGGTCATGTGACTGGCTCAGTTGTTCTTTGTGTTATTGTGCATTGCAACCAAGTCCCGTGAAAGTATGTTCTAGTTTTTGAATGTCATAAAATTCTTATAAAAGACAATTATATTTGCAAAGCATTCTGTCTCTCTTAAGCTTAGTTTAATTAACTACAAGACAAATTGGAAGAAACATTAAAATCTTTCACAACACCAAAAGCAAACAACATGAAAAAGAGAAAATCTATGAAAATACTGTTTGTTCTTCAAAGGTCAAAATGGTGCTTCCAGTCTGGTGGTGGAGGATGCCAAATCAAAAGATGTTCACATAAGAAACTTGGTAAATATATCCCTGACAATTTCTTCACAACACGTTCTGTAAACATGAAAATAGACTAAATTATTCCTTCTTTTGCAGGATGGAGAAGCAATAGAAGTGAACTATGCATCAGTGCAAACCTGGGTTAAAAGGTCTAATGAGAAGAAAAATCATCCACAAGAATGTGTTTACTCCACTGTCAAATCAGATGGTCACCAAAATCAGCTCTCTTCACTTTAGTCATTACATCACTCTTAACATTTGATGCTCTTCTTTTAGAGCATATTTTCATAACTTAATTTGTAATGCAAAATCATGTTTTTTTTGCCCCTTTTTCTTACTTGTTCATTTTGTAGTATCAGCATGTTAACACATGAAAAAAAACAACAAAAAAAACAGCTGTTCTTTATTCCATGGATCACACTAAGTAATTTCTCTTTGCGTAAATCAACTAAATTGCACATAATTGTAAATTATGTTGACAAATATGTAACAAAATAAAAGCTGAATAAATCATTGCAACAGATGTGTGGCATTTTTTTTTTTTATTTCAAACAAACTTCCTTCATGCAGATGGAATAAACTTACATCAAAAATTCAGTTTCGAGTTTTCCTCTAAATATTGATCCCGACTGAGTGTTGTTCCCAAAGAGCTCCACTGCTATGGTTAATGTTAGTAGTCCTTTTAACTACCATTGTGTACTATAATGTAATCGGAGTGCAGGAATATTGATTTTGATGAAAGAAAAAAAACTGCATTGAGGCCAAACATTGGGTGCTGTATTCACAAAATATTCACAAATTATTCAAACATATGATTTGAAGATTTCCAAGTTATGTTTTAGTTGCAAAACAAATTGCAAATGGCAAACATTAATAAATACCAGAAGTCAGACACATGAAACTTCCTTCATGCTTTCTTAACATGAGAAAGCCAGGCCGCAGGGGCTGTTTGCCCAGGAAACCAAATGTTCTAGGACCTCCTCTGATTTTATTTCTCATGCACCCATTTTACTTGTTAGAATCACAGTTGAGGTGCTGCCTCACTTGTGTCCCTGGACTACACATCACTGGTGGATGTTATAAGGCATTTGTATCGAGACACACAACTCTAGATAGAAACTTAACTGTACCAGGCTATAAAGGCAATGGCAGAAACAAGTTCAGCACAATTGCATCAGAAACCTGGGCAGAAAGAGGAGAAATACAAACCAAAGCCTCTGGAAATTAACTAAGAGAAAGCTCCTTCTTTATGTTTTACACGCAGAACAGTAATTAAAGGCAGATTATTGTATTATTATATGCCAGATGACCAGAAAGAATTTTAAAGGCAGCAGTACAAAAATCTGAAATGACATTTACCTCATTTCCAGTTACAGGACTAATGTCAAACTGCCTCATTAAAAAATATGACTACATGACACAAACTGAGGAAATTTCCTTAAAACCCCATCATGAATTAGCAATTGTGTTGACAAAATAGAAAAATAAAAACAAAATTGAGTAGAACACTGCAACACCAAATTTATGAACTGACCTCTACCATGAATTTATAAACGGTTTAACCTGCACCATTTTCAGAGATAGAAACAAGATTCAGGTCATCACTACAACAGGAAACAGTTTGGGGAAGGTAGTTTCTAAAAAGAAATGCAACATGTGCCTTTATTACCAGCATGAAAAATGACATGACCAGGAGAGAAGTTCATCTTTCATCAGGACAAGGACCCAAATGATAAAGCTGGAATGGGATTGTGTGGATCAAAACATGTCTAGACTAGTGTTAGAATGGCACAGGCCTAAAGCCACACAGCATTTTTAGAAAGACTTGAAAACTATTGTTTACAGATGTGACTGAGCCTATGCTACAGAATGGGAAAAAAAAAGTAAATACTGGTAAAGACATGGCCTAAACACTGGTGCAACACAGGTTGTTTTAAGAACTATTACATCATTTTTAATTTTCACTTCACAATTATGCATTACATTCTGCTGGTTTGCCACAAGAGAAGGTTAAAGAGGTACGAATATAGTTATCTTTCTTATTTTCTCTAAATTTTTTGGCTGCAGAGAAACACTAAAAGCAAATGCAATATATTTATATAAAGATATGCTTTTACCCTATTTACACTTACCAAAAATTAGTACATTATTTTTTCCAAAAAAAATAGTGCTACTATTTTAACTCATTGATGACGATGGAAAAAAGATCAAGCTGTATTATTACATTTTATTACAGTAAAAAAAAATAATATTTATACATTTTATGAAAAGTGGGTTGTTGTAGTGATATTTTTTTGTTTTTGGTCACACTTACAACAACTTTTACTCTCTTGAAAACATTCCATACATACGCAATTCATCATACAGTGTATTATGTTGCATTACTAAAGAAACAAAAAAGTGCAGAAAAACATGAAGCTGCACTATTTTTTTAAAACATATTTTGGGCAGATGAACATCAGTCACTTTAACTTTTAACACAAACCAAAAAGGATACACGGCTTTTAAATGAAACACAATAAAATTGAATACACATTAAAAGATCTTTAACCTGGTGAAAGTATTTATTAAGCTAATATACTGTGTTAAATGCAAAAGACTGCAAAGTTTTTTTTTTTTGGCATGCCAAGCAAAAAAAAAAAACAAACAAAAAAAAACAAATAAAACAGTAGTCTAAAAGGATCCTTGAATCCATGGTTTAGGATTTTATTCTTTATCAAAGATCCTGACATCACTGTAGATGGTACCTTCTTTTCTTCTTGCCTTCACCCTGCCCACTCGGTCATCGTTTCTCTGGGTAAAAGCTGCTGTAGAATAAACTACAGAGTCTTCACTTCTCTGGGGAAATAAAATGAATGGGCAGATCTTAATGCTCAGATATTTGTAGATATAAGATGCACATTATTTAGTTGATATATTTTTAACAACATAAAATTTCTCACCTGCTGATTTTGTAATTGCCCACAAACTACTGCAGCATTTCTGCCTGGAAACTCAGGATCTGTTAATTATTATAGCAGTTTAAGTAGAGTTTAATTTTATGTTTAAAAAAATTCCACTTTTCAAGAAAAATAATCTAGTTACTACTCTTACCTTTGGAAAAGTGACAACATTTTTTCCTAATCAAATAGATAAGTAGGGCCGTAGCAATGAGCATCAAAACCAAGATTCCACATAGCAGAAGGAGAGTGATGTTCCTCTGTGAATTATTTATGCTGTCATCTGAAACATAAAAAAAATATATATATCTACATATAAGTCATCTTAGAAGAATCAAAATATGACATAATATTGTTACTGTAATGCAGAAACACATTGGAATTACCTTGAAACTCCAGTTTTGTGCCATTTCCAAAAACTACCATTCCACATGCAGCCAGAGCACAGTAATAGGTTCCAGTGTCAGAGGAGCTGATGTTGTCTTTCACAAAGTTAAAGACGCAACTCTGTCCAAACTGAGACTCAGGATCGTCTCCACATTTTCCATCACCCTCATTTTGAGCATAAATTAAGCTGGGACGTGACTGTGGTGAAGAGACTCGGAACCAGAACACTTTGCGTTCCTCTGGACATGTTTTCTTCTCTAACTGAGAGAGAACTGAACAATGCAGACTCACAGAATCCCCTTCATGAACTGCATCAGATAGAGAGTCTTGAGTGACTACAGTAACATCAGGTTCTGATTCTAGAGAAGAAAAGAGATAAATTACAACATTTATACAAATGATTTATATTGGACGTGGGCATTAAAAAAAGATACATTTAAATATTAAACAAACCTAGAAATATTTCCAATAGAAATGGTTAATGCATGTTTCTTCATAAAAAACACACAAATAAACTATGTGAATATTAACCTATTCACATTGATAAAACACTAATGGATTTAAAACGTTTGTGATTTTTCTAAAAAGTTTTATGAATCCCTTTACCTTTTATTCTGAGTAATGTTCCATTTAAGAAAGTAAGGTTGTGTTTTTGTGTCCTTAAGCAAAAATAAAATGCTGTGTCACTTAGCCTTCTTCTTGCTAAATGTAGAACAAAACTCCCAGGTTCTTGTTTGGTTGAAATGCGAGAATATGTGTTTGACTTGGGATAATTAAAAGTAAATGTTGAGCCTAATATATCAGGCATTTTCCCAGGGATAAGTTTTATCCAAAAGAGGGATCCAACAGCCCCAGATGAATGTCGTTCGCAAGAGAAAGTCGCAGTTTCTCCAACAGCAATAGTTGTTATGACAAAGTTCTCAGCATCTGCACACAAAGAAAACATTTTTACACAGAATAGTAATTAATAACCCCAATGCGTTATATTTTTTACTAAATAAAGAAAATACTACATTTTCTGATCTCTCTCCACATACTTACATTCAACTTGGAGCATCAGCAGGATGAAAAAGGCAGCGTACATATTGAGGGCGTTTATCAACTCAATGCCGCAGTTAATTCTGTTTACTATATAGGACGAATTCTTAATTTGGTAATATAAAATGGGAGGGAACAATTTCTTAGACATCTGATTGGCCTATTCAAATGTTGTGTAGCTACCCCAGTGGAAAGAGGGTAACCAAAACTTTCCAGCTTAAATGTGAGAGAACACCAGCAAAGAGCTTTGTCATCTGGTGTTGGTGAGTTTTACTACATGTGTAAAGTTAAAAGAAGGGGTTTGAAGCCTACAGAAGCAATAATTATATTACACATAAATCTGTAATAATGATATTAGATTAAGGATCTAAAAAGCAAAACAAAAACAAAGAACTCAAATCAAAAATAGAATAATACTGGACATGGCTTCAGAATTCCCAATAAAACATCAGCAGGTTTATTAAATATATAAAAATCTGGTGCTGTTTTATTGAGTTAAAAGTATACTTTATGGAGAAGTAAAAATTTTACTAGAAAACAATTATTTTGTGTTCTCTTTTTAGGGACCTAGTGGCTTTTGAAAACCCCAGACTTTTTGGTTTTGTGAAGGTGATATTGCTTTTATGAATTTCACATGGCATGAGTTTGCTACAATAAGCACACCTTTAAAAAAGCACAGCTGAAGTCCAAATTAAATTAACAAACCAATATTAAAAAGCATGTATTCTTAAAAATCACTATGTAAAATTTTACAAAGCTTTTCACATGAACTAAATATAGAACAAACGTGAGTGCCAAGGAGTAGCCTTAACGAATTGATTTCATGAGTGTAACATTATTTAGTATTTACTAGTAAACAGAGTTTAAATATATATTTACTGTATGTGTGTATGCAAAGACATAACTAGAATTTGCTTTGGGCTTATTTCAAATGCAGTGGACTAAAAGATGGAAAAGAAGAGAAAGGAAAAGAGCTGGGTACCAAGTAAAAGGGAGAGAGGGAGATGAGAATAGAGGAGAGGAAAGAGGACAGAGAAGATACAAGAAAACACACTGGATGTCACCTGTGGAGAGAGAAAAAAAAGAGAATCAAGAAACTAAAAGGACATATAGAATATGCATATCTAACATTAATACTGAAAAGCACAAGGTGTAACCACAGCACAGGACAATGTATCCAAGAATACCTGAATCCATAGCTGAGTGAGTTTGTGAATACACATGTCCAGATCAAGTTTTTCTATATAAATGTTCAGTAGCACGTGTGAGGACCCGCAGACCCAACCATTGGAACCTGAGGCAGACATGGAGAAGATCCAATACTCAGGCATCCAGAGGCCCCTAGGAGCCCCGGGACGACCACCACAGGAACAGCCACATCCCTGTTCCATAGAAGAGCAGAGGAGAGGCCTGGGGGGACCACCCAGCATCCAAAATGCAGAAAGCTGGAAGTTTTCATGAAACAAAGATGCAAAGATGCTCTAAAATCACTGCACAGCGATGTGACAATGAATTTTACATGGCACATAGAACTGATTATTTTTTCTGCTGATTTATGCCATTCATGCCTCATATATTTTCAATTTTTCCTCTAATCAAACATAGTGTCTGAACTATCCTGTTATTTATTTTTTTATGACCTTACTGCTTAAATAAAAAAAAAATAAAAAAAATAAAAATCAATGTGAGGGTCTTACAATTAAGGCAAAATTTGCAACAGATTTTCATCACTTAAGGACTGAACACACCTCAGTATCTCTTTAAACAAGCTACATGGATATTCAGCCTGATTCACTCCTTAACTAATATGCTATTTTATTTTATTTTTTTACCTGATCTTTCCTCCTAACAACCCTAAGAATGCTTTAATTTTCATGACGACTGTAAAGAGAATCTTCATCAGCATTGCTCCAACCTTAAGTCAGGGATGTTCAACATGTTGGATTGTCTTAATGACCTGTATGTCCAGTGAGATATTGCGTGTTTCCCAGAGGATAAATGATCATGTAGCCTGTTGAATGTGATGTGAAGCCAATCAGAAGGTGAAGTGACAGAAACACAGAGAGGAATCCAAAACACAGAAGACAAAAGAATCCAACAACAACTCACCTCCAGATCATACTGTTACTTTTATGTCCTGGTTTGTTTTGAGTTGTTTTTGAGGTTTGATTATTCTGACTGTTTTAGTCTAGTTCTTTGATTAGATCAGTCTTGTTTCTGTTTTACTTTAGCTCCGTCCTTCTCAGTGTTTCTAGTTATGTGTATGTCTTGCCTCTAGTTATTCCTTGTTACTCTAGTTTAATTATGTTTCTTAGGTATAGCTATTAGTGTTGTATTCATTTCCTAGTCCCTTGTGTACTTTCTGTCATCCCGTATGCCATTTTTCTCTCTCTCTCCCCTGACATCTGCAACCCATTAGCTCACCAGTCCAGGTTTTTGTTCCAGCGTTCACCCTCACAGTATTTAAACCCTTCTCTTCCTCACACTCCTTGCTGGTTCCTCCTGTTAAACACATTATTCCCTGTGACCTCCCTGTTTTCTCTGCTGGTTTTTTTTTTTGTTCTTCTTTGGTTCCCTGTAATTTTTGTAAGTTTTTTGCTTTTCCTTTTTTCATTAAATCTACAACTTCAACACAACATCTCAGCCAGTTGCATTTGGGCCCTCATCACCAACACTCACCATGACAATAGTAAAGCCTTTTCATTCTTATTGCTTTCTACTCCCCAAATATCACAATATTGTGTGATATGTTGTCAGAAGCCATGTCTGACAACAGACATGGCTTCGTTGTCAGCCATGTCTGTTTACTCTGAATTCACATTTGATCTCAAGGGGTTTTGAGATTTCTTTTTTGGCAGTGACACCTGTTTGTGTGTGGCGTGTTGTATTTTTGCCCTTCGTCTGCACACCACACACTATATGAATATTATATCTGTCACTTTTAATTGTCATGTGTAGAGTCACTCATGTCATGAAAATAAACCAACAATTTGAGTTGGTTTAGTCAACTCAGTCAACAAAATTTGGGCTGTGAGCAGATGTCTATAGAAACCTCTAGCAGACTCTTGTGGACCTCAGGCTATTTTATTCTTGAGAACTGGTCTCTGAATCAAGAAAAACTTCAAGACGAGTGAAGTAAGTAGAGAAAAGCATTGAAGAAGGCATCAGGACGTCTGATTTCCCAACAAGTGCCATATCTCTTTTACCCTAGATGTGAACAAAAAAATATGTTGCCAACACTGCAGAGCTGGCAGAACATTAACAACAGTTGGGTGTGTGTAAATCAACATAGTGAGTAGGATGAAAACTTTGAACAACTTTTTGTTGAGAACTGACTGAAATTTCATGGAAAGCATGGATGAAGAGGAGAAGACTTATTTTCGTTGAGAATATTTTCAGAGTATTTGGTGATCTGGAAGGTAATTACTCAAGAAAAAAAGAAGAGATATGAGTCATGTTCTGTGCTAACAGTGAGTCATCCTTATACAATCCACCAGTGGGGTTGCTTTTAATCTAATGTAGTGGATTCACTCACTGTTACGCCCAACAACCCTGACATAGATAAAATGTCTTTTAACTTCATAAAGTTTTTCACGCACAATTAAATGTTAGTCTCTGCATCTTTCTGCATTATGGACCATTGTGTCACAATGCAGACACTGTAAATAACAAGGATTTTAAAATACTACAACCCACAGAAAGAAAAAGAATCGCCCTCCTTTTTTGACGTAAAAGTTCGTATCCAGCAGCCTAGAGTTAGTTTATCTGGCTGATGGGGGTTTGTGGCCTAGTAGTCAGAGAGACCTAATTCAGGAAGAAAATATTTTGAACCACAATAAGTGAAGTGGTTAGCCCACTAAAACACCTCAAGAAACAGCTCATGATAATCTATTTATGAACTAAAGAGTGTTTTAGGTTAAGACTCTCAGGGTGAAACACTTTCATGTGAAGTTTATTGTAATAAGCTGACTATTATTTTCACCAGACATTAGTGTAAATATTATACACTAAAGTACTTTCCTGGAGTTATTTCTCCTGTCTGCATTACCAGCAACCATTTGATCTTCATTATCTGCCTAAATCTTTGCTGATAAGAGCGACAACTGGAAACTTGGAGCTTCTAAAAGCCTGAGGTTGTAAAAAAGTTCTAGAATTAAAATGTGTGTCTCTGATAATCAACTACAAAGTCCAAATGTACGGCACGTCATCACTGAGTTCACACATCCTCCCACTGAAAGCCAGACAGTCAATATGAAACTCTGAATGGCCGGTATAAACTGTCTCTGCGTCTCGATCTGGAAACAGCCATTGTTCCACCTGTCATGAAATGCGCCACCGTTTTAGTATAAAAATTCTCAAAACAAGACAGAATGACATAGTGTAACATAATATGCACAGTTTGAAAAATAACTCATTATTATTTATGCAACTGTTTTAGTCTAACTTAATGTCAAACTTAAAAGAAACAGAGGATTTTTATGCCTCCCCCACTTCTTGTCACCTTGCACATCCTGTCGAAGCTGCGAGGCACGTCTGATCTGAGTAAACAACCTCTGTGGTCGGTCAAAGGCCTGAGACGTGCCTCACCACAGTCTGTTTGTCACAGGAGATGCAGCATGTGGCTTTGACATGTAGAATACAACTACAAAGACCTGCCAACATACAGCTGTTGATCTTTTTTTTAAGAATTAAACATCACATCCAAGTTTAAAAGTACACAATGTTCTTGATACAATATTTAACTTTTAAAAAGGAAGCTACAAATGAGGTTCTTTTTTGATTTTCAAACCAATAAGTAGGTAGTTATTATGCAGAAGCAGAGATGGCAGTAAAGTTTTTCTTTTTTTTTACTTTGAGTCTCTATCTTTCTTCCCTAAAACGAATCCTTACAAATCCTTGCAATGAAGCGTCATCATATTTTAATATATTCAAGATCTCCAACAGGCTGAATTTAAAACAGCATTTCTATAAGTTGGCTTCTATGCCTCTTCTTCATCTTCGTCACGATTGTTTGCTTATGTATGTACTACCAAATGTGGAGAATTCAAAGCAGGTTGGAGGCGGAGTCAGGGCATTAATTCAAAAAGGGAAAATGCTGTGGGTCCCACAGAGTCATCCCTGCCTTGGGTGTCCTGCTACACGGCAGTTCTATAATCTCTTTCTGGATGGTTACAGGAGCTCTTAACAAGTGAAGAATGAAATTGTTTTTTGTTTGAATATAGAAAAGATAGAAAAGTGCCCTGCAAGCTTATTGCAAAGAATGCTCAGTTCAACAGCAAAATGCACATTTGGGATCACAGTGGTGCAGACTTGGTCTGTTAGTCCTTAGCAACATGGAAAGTTTCCTTGCTGCTTCTCTCAGACAACTAGAGTGTTCCTGTCTTGAATAGGAAGTCGCTGTTGCAGTGCATAATGAGATGCTGTATGTTGCGAGATTACAAGTCAAACTTGTAAATAATTAATGGCAACTTGTGGGCCATTAATAATATATATGTGACATTGTCTCATAGGCTTGATACATGGACCTTGTAGTTGACATATCTGTCTTTAGTGAGCCCAGAATTAAACAAAACCCTCAAAAATTCCCATGTGAGATCCTTGTGCATTACATTGATCCAGCCATCCAGCTATTCATCCATTTTCTTACACACTTATCCCATTAGAGCTGCTGGTGCCCATCTCCATCGGTCAACAGGAGAGAGGCAGGGTACAACCTGAACAGGTCGCCAGTCCATCGCAGGGCCATTTTTCTTTGTATCAAAGAAAAAATAAAGTAAATCAGAATTTCTTGTTTGTAGTCACCTATATAGAGTTATCCCTCTTAAGTCTTGCTTCCTGATCTGAATAAGATCTGCCATAGACTAAAGGATCATGCAGATTTTGAGATTCTGATATTTTGATTTGGAGTCAGTGGGTGTATCTTAGCAAGATATATCTAGAATATGGCTGAGTGAATCTCAAAGAGACTCCTATGATCCAGCAACACTAGTACAGATAAATTGTTAAATTGATACATTCTTCTTCAGCTTTGACAAACACCTGCATCTACAATATTTGAGTTCAGTAAAAAAAATGCTATGCTTACAAGTGGTAATGACTCTGACATTACTAACAGTGACAGAAAACAAACTGCACTGCACCCAGAATATATCCTCTACACTCAGAGACATGACAGTGGCAGCATCATGACCTTTGACATAGCAGGGACTGTGTGGTAGGTCCAGGGAAATCCTGGAGCTGCTAAAAGTGGCAAAAAGACTTTTGAGAACTAGGTTGAAAGTTCACCTTCCAGTACATGAAGTTACAGCTAAAAGTACCATAAAGGATTTAGATGACAGGGTTCATGTCTTAAAATAGATGTGCAAAAATCAGCCTATAGATGTACATCTCCTAAAAGACTTAAAGCCATAACTGCCTCACAAGTGGGTCTAAAGAGCATCAACTCAGGGAGATTTAGTATAAACATACACCATTATCAATTCTGTTTTGTAAAATATTTTGAAAACTTTATCATGTTCCTTTTGCTGTACAATGATAAGTCTCTTATTGGCAATTTATCACATAACTCTCTAAAGCTACATTGAGGTTTGTGGCTGTAATCTAGAAGAAATTGTAAAAAGCTTCATGGTGTTTGAATAATTGTGCAAAGGACAGTAGGCGGAAATTCAACTACCTGTCAACCAATCACCTTGACTTCTACTTTGCAAAGCCTGATCATCTTAGACCAAAAGTTCCATTGGGTAGAAAGACTTCAGTGGTGTAAACAAGACTTCTCCTCAAGATGCATGGACTGGTTGCTTTGATTCTTCTTAGTACTGTTTGTAAGTGCTCTTTATTTTTATTGGGACAATCACTTGCAGAAAAAATACAAATTTGATTACTGTTCTTTTTTTAAAATCATATTTACTGTCTTTACCAGGTATTATAGAGACTGCAGAAGTTCCTCGTTTGATCTCCACAACTGAGAGGAAACCTGGTGATAATGTTACCTTTTCCTGTCAATCGTCTAAAGATCACAGATTCCTTCAGTGGTATAAACAGTCTCCTGGAAAGATGATCCAAACAATGGCTACTGGAGTTTATGGAAAACCTACACCAACTAAGACATTCAATAATACTCGTTTCCAATTCCATAGAGAAAACAATGAGATTTCTCTTACCATACATTCTGTTAAAAAAGAAGATGAAGCTGTATACTTCTGCCAAAGTGGAACTGAATTTTTGCTAACTGTTCATAATGGATTCCTCTTGGTTGTAAAGGGTAACGTAACTGCTGTTGTTATTTTCTCTGAAAACAATTACCCATCTTTGAATTTTCAAGTTCAGCACTTCTGTGCATTAGTTTAACTTTACATGTTCTTTTTTTTATTATTTATCTTGCACAGACTGTAGTCAACAGACATCTGTCTATGTGGAACAAACTCCAGACGCTGCAGCGGTCCAGCCAGGAGACACCGCCAGTCTCCAGTGTTCCCTTTTTTCAATGAACAATGAAACAAGACCTCGGTGTCCAGGAGAAAGCTTTGTTCACTGGTTCAAATCTGGATCTGGAAGCTCTTATCCAAGTATCATTTACACAGCAAGGAATAGCACAGACGATGCAGCGAAGAGAAGCTGTATCTACCACCTCTCAAAAACAGTAGAGAACGCCTCTGATTTTGGAACTTACTACTGTGCTGTGGCCATCTGTGGAGAAATACTCCTAGGTGGTGGAAGCAAACTGGAAACCAGTATGTATTTGCATTCTGTCCTCAATTTGTTTATACATTCTTGTCTTGAGTATTGTTGCTTTAGAAAGTAAACTTTCAGGCTATATTAACAGACAACACTGGTAATATAACCTGAAAATGTAAGTCATCTTGATAATTTTGACATAATTAATAAAATATGAATGTGTTTATCTTTTCCTCTAAGATGCCAGGCATGTCTAAGGATTATTTTTCTTTAAGAACAGAACAAGACTCAAGTGTTCTTGTGCTTGGAGGACTGTTGGGGTGCTGCGTGATTGTGATTATCAGCCTTATTTTCTACATAACTGGAAGGAGAGTTTCCGACAGTGCTGAAGGTTGGCATTTTATCTTTTATCAACATTATTAACTGAAAATTGGTTGTTAAATATTAGTTCATTATATGTTATTTCACATAGCATCCAATCTAATCAGGTGTTTTTAGATAAATGTTTACGATGAGTTTTTAAAGCTACATTGTTTGGTAGACTGTCAGTAACAGCAAATTGAATTCATTTTTGAGATTATCAGGGGAAATCTGTATACAACACAGCCTTTAAAAATAGATTTCTGTAAAGAAGAAAATATTCTTTGGGAAAAGTTTTGTATTTGAATCCTTAGAGTTTTCTAATGTCTATAACAGATGTACTCGGCATATCACTATGGTTTTATATTTTTTTCCTCCTGCTTTTTAAAGAAAACAAATGCATTAATTTTTCCTTTCATCAACAGGAATAAGAGGATCACATCATGCTGAAGATGAAACTTTGACTACTTATCAAACAAAGAACTTGGTAAATTTAAAATTAATGTTTACAGTACAGTTAATCTAGATTTTTAGGCTGTGCTCAAAATGAGCAATTTTTCCTTTAATGTATCTGACATAAAACATGTTTGTCTACAAATGTTTTATGTATTTTTTCTTTTAAATGAAAGTCTCAATTGTCAAATTAAAGTAGAAAATGAACTATGATGACCTGCAAACATGTACTAACTGTAAAATGCCAATGGTGGTCAATTCATTTTTAACATACATTTGACATTACCACATAATTTCATATTTTTTTTGTAAAAATTGTGTATTTACATTAGACAAAAAACATTAAAGAGAATTGAGTCACTAAAAAACACTACATAATTTTAGCAGTTAAAGTTTTTTTTAGCAATCTAATGTAAAACTTTATTTCAATTTTATTGATACAAAATAAGACAGTAAAACAATAAGTCAACAATAATCTGATCTTGTATAAATGTTGTCATTAACAAAAAATATATATGAATTATTTACAGAATAAAGAAGAGAATATGACCTACGCAGAGGCACTGAATTTCCCTGCAGCAAATGTGAGAAACTGCAAGAAAGTGAACACAGAATGTGTCTATTCTTCAGTCAAAGCAAATTCAAAAAAACAGCAGCAGCTCTGATTAGAGCCGCAGTATTTGCACCAGACTCCAAAAAACAGGACTAAGATCAATCAAGCAAAAGATGTTTGACTCTATTTCTGAGTGCAAGATTTTTCATGTCTGTTCATGTCGACTTCCTACTTTCTGGATACATTCTTGTATTTAAGACCTTCAGCTCATTGAAAACAGATAAGTTTTGGTATTAACAAGTCATCTCTTGGTGTTAACAAAGTACAGCATGTCTTTGAAACAGATGTTTTTCAGTCAATGTCAGGGGAAACTCGTGGTCTTTAAAAAATAATAAACATGTCCAAAGTTCTGATTCAGCAATTACAAAAATATATATTAGCTGCAAAGATGTTTTTATGATGTAAAACTGATTAAATACTTGAATTAGAAAATTTGGTGTTTGGTTTTGGTCCAAATCATTGAAACTCTTTTAAATGTTGTTTTTTGGGCTGATTTAAAGAAAAGACATGTCAATTATTTGCAATTCTATTGTAACTTTAACACTTTTGATTTAACATGGGGGTAGAAAAAACTACAGCAAAAACTGCCATGATAGACTTCATCTTCTCTCGTCGATTGTTTAAAATCCACCACAATGCTCTTCTATTGCAACATAAGTGATAAGTAAAGAACAAATGACAATTTCATAATCAATTACTCCACAAGTTTTGATGAATTCACTTCTTCAAACTGTGTATGTCTAATTCCATCATGTAATAAAAATAACTCCTCTGTGCTTCAGTGAGAATCCCATCTTAAATGTGACCCTAATAAACATTTATCTTAACTGTTGCTAGTTTCTTAAAATATCAAGCTTTAAATAAAATTTCAAATGTATTTGTTCTTATCTACCAAATGTCAGACAAACTGGTAATAACTTCACTGAATGAATACCAGATGTTTTTCTACAAATAAATCTCAGGTCTGGTAAAACAAATAAGCAGTTAATTGTAATGTAGATCATTTCTTCTCACTGTTCATGTGTTTGTCAGAACATTTCTCAATAAATATGCTATTTGTTTTTGATTATTAAAATGTCTTAGAATGTTTCTTGTGTGTTGTTCAAGTTTCTCTGTCATAACATATTAAAATGTGTTAACGTTAAAGTATCCTGTACATGTATTACCTTGTGTGAATTTCCAAGTCAGGCCACTTAACCCATAAAAAACAAAAACAAAAAAAACAAAAAACAAATAAAATCAAAACCTAGTACTTTATTCATTGGAAATCAGATAATGGTTTGCTATCCAGTGTCTTACTTTGGTTTAATAAACAAAAAACAGAAAAAGCTAGTGTGATTTTGTTTTTCTTTTTTGCTTCAAACATAAAAACAAACTGCTCTTCTGATGGGTTGGAGGAGCTTAATATTTCCAGATCTTCTCTCATCATACTGTTATGATATGGTGGCAGTTTTAACAAATACATTAAAATGTTACATAGGTTTGACATAATGTCCATGGTAGATGGACACAGGGCAGCAGCAATTGCTTTAACACTGCAAAACCTCTTCTGTTAAAATCGCACATTTCAGCAACAAGGCAGTTCAAAGTGCTTTACATCATAAACACACACATGCATGCATGCACACACACAGAAATACAGAGTTGGAGAGGACACAGTGAACAATTGTCAAGTCCCATCGTTACACACAATTTGTCAAGTGTTATTCTTTGATGCAGACATTAAATACCAAGTTCCCTGTGCAGTCAGAAGCAAAGAAAAAAAAAAGACTACAGGTGCAGAGTCTGCATTTTGTTTATCAGTGCTTGTTTTGGTTTCAAAACTAGAACATCTTGCCTGCACCATTTTGGAAGGAGGACTGTCCTACTGAAATATGCCCCATTGTCTATCACAATGCTCCGTGGACTGGTTGCTTTGTTTCTTCTAAGTGCAGTGTGTAAGTCCAGTTACGTGTTCATATTTTATGTATTAATGTTATTAATGCTAAATCTTTGTGTGAAAGCATTCTTTTTTTTCTAAGCATGAACGTTTGAACGTTATTCAATTTGATTTTTCTCTGAAGACTTCTGGTCTTAGTTCATGTGTAACTTCTCTGTTTCTGTCTTCCTCCTTTTGCAGTGATTCCATCTCTTGAGGTTTCTCTGTATATTCCTCTAATTGAAGCTGCACTCGGTGAAAATGTGACTCTGTTATGTCATGTCAAGGGGTATGACAGCGGATTGTTTTACTGGTATAAGACAAATTGTGAATATTTGATCCAAACAGTTGCTCAAGGTTATTTCAAAAAAGTAGACCTTGAAGCACAGTTTAAAACCGTAAGATTTGACATCCAAACAGAGGGCAACGTGTATTCACTCATCATAAGAAACATCCAAAAGGAAGATGAAGGAACATACTTATGTCAGGCAGGAGAAGCCTACAGGATGGCATTCGTTAATGGCACAAAGCTGGCAGTGAAACAGTACAACGTGCTAACGTCTCAAGAAACTCTGTTTGGCAACAGAACCACAGCTGAAACAAGTATGTATAATATTAGTAGAATGTTCTATGAAAATGGTGTTTTAAATTAAAAATAAAATGAATCATTACAAGGTTGTATGTAATTGTTAAACATCTTCAACATTAAAACTTTAAAAAAGAGGTATGTTGACATACAAATTGACAGATTTGCTCAATCTTTTGAAAAATTAACCTCAAATGTCAAAATTACTGAAATTCGAATTAACGTTAATATAAGTTGAACTTAATGTTAGTGATAATGTAATTTGAAAATTGTTGTTGTATAAAGTAAAAAAGTTGTTAACTGACCAAACATTTTGTGTTTCCAGGAAAAACCTGGGATCCCATTGTCATCGGGCTGTGTGTGGTGTGTGTTTTATGTCTGATTGTAATTGCTGTCCTTGTGTTTTTGAGAGACTGAATTTAATGTGAGTGGAAATATACTGATGCTTTATTAATTTCTTTGTATTTTTGTTTTTGTCTGTACAGTGTTGTATTTTAGGGAGAAAACCTATTACCTAGTTGATGTTTTTTGCATTTAGGTGGTTTTGTTGTATGTGTTGTAGAATGTAAATAAAAATTATTAAATGTTTAATACTTCAGATCCCTAGAAATTTTCAAACATTCAGCTTTTATCTACATGTTCTGGAAAAAAATGCATCTTTTTAATGATCTGTGGAAAAATGCTCATTGATATTATTGATTTGCTTGTTCTGCTAGTATTTTGACAATTCATGTTCAGTGACGAGTACCAAGCTGTAAAGGAAGAATGCTGCCTTGTTGCTGTTGAAAATGTTTGACCTGACAAAGATCAAAAAAGGACTGAAAAGGTTTTAATAAATACTGTGAAAATTAAGTGTGTTGGATTTTATTCATCCATATACTGTAAGCCTTTTTCATTCCTGTGTTTTCATCTGCTTATTGACTTGTAACTTCCTTCTATTCATCACAATACTATACTAAATGAGATTTAGATAAACCTCATTATCTAAATCAAATTTATATTTGTAATCGTAGGTGGCACACATTCGTGCACTCATACAAATAATCCCAAAGATTAAAGGTCATGCAAACACGGGTTTTTATTCTGATAATGAAACCTCTTTATTTTGATGCCATATGCAAGAATTATCCATCAAAGCTGCCTTGACACATGTAGGCTATTTTTTTCTTTTTTTAATTTTCAGACCTACTGATGAAAGAATCCCTCCGCCACTGAAAAAAAATCCAGTTGGGATCTTAAGGTCTGATGTAATTTTTTTAAAAATATATCTGTGTGTCTGTATCAACTGCTGCTTCAGAATGTCAAAAACAAGAAGTTTAGAAAGAGAGAAAAACAACATGCAACAGGTTGTGCCACGTCTGCATTTCCGCCAGTCAAGGAAGAAAACTAGAACATCTTGTATATCTTGATTTTGATCAGAAGGTTGCTGTTCAAATAAATGGTGCTCCATTTTCTATCAAAATGCCTAGAGGACAGGCTGCCTTCATTCTTCTGTGCATGATTCGTAAGTTCAATTGTTTTTCTTTCCCATTTCGTTCGTACCATGCATATGCACATTTAAGTGCTGAAGTAATCAATACATAGAATAAAATATAATAACATTACAGTTGTATCCCTCTATTTTGGATTTATTGTCCTGTCTGCTTTGTAATGATTGCAATTTGTTTCTCTCTTGTTTCTTTAGTTGTGTTTCAAACCATCAGGGTTTCTCGTCAGATTGCTCAAATAGGAGCTTCACTTGGTGACACTGTGACTTTGACATGCAACTTTACTGGCCATAAAAATGTGTCTATTTACTGGTACAAGGTGAATTATGGAGATATAATTCAGAGAGTTGCAAGTACAGAGCTTCACAGAGTAACACTGGAAGGAGAGTTTCACAGTCCAAGACACAGTATTATAAGAACAGGACACGTGTATTATCTCACTATACGAAATGTTCGCAAAGAGGATGAAGCCTCATATATGTGTGAGGCTATCACAGCAAACAAACCGGCGTTCATAAACGTCACGCATTTGGCTGTGACTGGTAAGAAATATTCATTTTGATCTGAAAACTGTATTTGGCTGAAAAAAACGCATAAACTGTGTTAATTATTTGTTCTTTTATCACTCAGGTCACAAAAACCAAAAGTCTGTCTACGTGAAACAAATTTCAGAAACCACATCTGTGCCGCTTGGCACAGAAATAACTTTGGAGTGTTCACTCACGTTACTAGAGAAAAACAAAGCAGCAGATCGATGTGCGGCTGAGCACAGTGTGTTCTGGTTTAAAGCTGGTTCACAATCCGATCCAGGAATGATGTTTGCTGCTAGGAACATCTGTGACTCAGAACCAGGAAGGAGCTGCAGCTACAGACTGTCCAAAACCATACAGAACCCCTCAGATGCTGGGATTTACCACTGTGCTGTTGTGACATGTGGAGGAATCCTGTTTGGAGAAGGAACTAAAGTGGAATTAGGTGGGTGGTAAAATTTGTAAACTTAAGTAACAGTGTTCAGTTAAAATGAAGAAAATACCTCTACATTTTCATTGCTTGACAACTCAAATGTCACCTAAAGACACTTGAAAAAGTTACAGATGCAAAGGTTTGCTGGCTAATTATACATAGTTTTTCTTTTGTCAGAAGAAAAATGGGATCCTCTTGTCATTGGACTCGCTGTGTTGTTGGGTCTCTGTGTGATCGTCATTGCTTGTCTAATTTTCTCAAGAAACTGAATGAAAGGTAATTCCTACTTGCAATTTAAGTAACATGCAGTTTTTTTTCTGTTTTGATTTCTTTTATTAATTTATAAATAAAAAAAAAACAAAGCAGTTGTTCAAACAAAAAGAGTCCAAGAGATCAGTTGTTTTAAAACTTCAGCATTTTTCGTGCATATTATTTCTCTTATTGCTCATTTTGAGATTGTTAATCAATTAAAACATAGAATGTCCTGCTCCAGTTATGTAGCTAAATGTGATATAACAGCAAATATAAATTTATCACTTTCTCTCCACATATATTTCTGTTTCTGTTTTAAATGTCAGTAAGTTTGACCCATGGAAACGCACCTCAACTTTTAAAGCAATTTACTTCCTGGTTTCAAAAAACTATGCATTTGCTTTCATGCAAAAACTGTTATAACATAATGCAATATATATGAACTATAAACAATATGCAGGAAAAAGATACATGCTGTGCTATAAACCTTTGCTTTTCTAATTATTTTCTTTGTCTTATTTTCAATTTTAGTCCAAACACATTCAAGTGCATTCAAGTGAGTGCAATGACACAAGTCTTTCCTCAAAACATTTCCAAAGACGAAGATCGTGACGACAGCTTCAGAAGCACAGGATCGACAAAAACACTGTTGTTTCCACTTCATCAGTAGGGAAGCTTGTTTTTGTGGTTTCCTGTGTTTACCATGGAGTTTCTCTCCAACCGAGTCAGTGGAGAGACAGTCCTAGACTTTTATTAGCTTTGTGAGGCTCCAGTCCGAGACAATGAAGAAGTGAAAAACACAATACAAAGTTCAACAGCAACCAATATTTTGCTTTCAATTAGAAGAGACAAGTCAGAAAGCCTGTTTTTTTTTTCTTAAATTGGTCTGTTTTAAACATATTGAACTGAAGAAGAGATATGTGAAACCCGCTGTTTTCAAAGATTGTTTACTTATGTGTTTAGTTTCTACACAACTAAAAGATTTTTCTGTCAGCATTTTTTTTTGTGTGTGTGTGTGTGTGTGTGTGTGTGTGTGTGTGTGTGTATGTGTGTGTGTTTAAGGGTTTGCTTTGTATTGATCTATTTACTTTGATTAAGTGACACAGATGCGCAGTTTCAGTTAAAGTGATTTTCAATTCATAATTTTTCTTTAATTTTGTATGGTGAATTTTGGAATAGTTTTGATGTTTTTAATGTTGTTTTAGGTAACAAGTTTTGAAATACTTAAAAATTGATTGTGCTATACTCTTCTTATAGTCAGACTCAGTTCAATTGTTACAAATACTGGTCATAAATACATGGTTACATGTTTTATGGATAAGGCTCTTTCTAACGTTTTAAATGTTTAGGCAATCATTAAGAAAGTATAGCTTGTTTCACACTTTACAATAAGGCTCCATGTTGGCATTTAAAAATGGTGATTATTCATAAATAAATTGTTATGCTGTACACTTTACAATAAGTCTCCTTTTTGGTATTATAAATGTTTATTAGCCATTAGGAAATGAAAACATGTTATAAACTTTGCACAAAGCTCCCTTTGCCATTTATTAATGTTTAGTAGTCAAAATAAACAGTGCATTGTTTTATACTTTAAAATAAGGCTCCTTTTTGATAGTTGTAGATACTTAAGATTCAGTGACAGAGTGAAATATTATATGCTAAAGAATTAGATTTAGAAAGCAACTTAGTTTGAAATGTTTAATATAACAACTCCAAATGAAATATATAAGTGAACAGATTTGGCTCACTTTTTGGTAAGAAACCAGGCAGTTTTTTCTTCTTACCCTTAATGAACAATCTGCTATTAATCATTAATAAAGTTTTTTATAGAGGAATTAATAACATGTCTATAAACTATTAGCCATCTATAAGGGAGCCTTATTGTAAAGCAGTACCAGTATGGTGGCCAGATGAAGCACAACGATACCATGGTCATTATTCTATATTTTGGTACTTTTGACATTGTGGGCCGGTGCCAAGTCCTGCTGGAAAATGAAATCAGGATCTCCGTAACTGTTTGCATAAGGAGGAAAAAAATTCCCATTTCAAAAAGTTGAGTTGACTTTCCTGAGAAGAAGGCAGGTACTCTGAATAAACCTGCCTGACTCTGTGGTGCTCAGGGTTTGGCGTTTCGTCTCAGGTGCTCAGGTGAGTTCCAGTGAACCAGATGTCCTGGGAATTCAAGATCTACATTTTCTTCTTGTTTCAAACCTCAATTTAAATTTTATATGAAACTAACAACCTTACCTGGTCTGCTGTCAGCGTTCATTCTGAACAGAAACATTAATATAATTTGTGGAAAAGGTCACAAAATACCTCTTTTTTCAAGAAAATCAATTCTGCTCAAAGGTGGATTGATACAAATCTGATTCTTTCAGTTGTGTCCAAGGCTGAAACATTAACAATCACAATGTTATTATTATTATTATTATTATTATTATTATTATTATTATTATTATTATTATGTTATTATTATTATTATGTTATTATTATTTCAAAATCTCCAGATAATACAAGGTATTACAATATAGTGAATCAGTTTGGTTTTATTGGACAGAACGCCACTGTGTTGAGAAATTGTTACAAACTAAACCTAAAAATATTACCAGCCCAGCCACTACACTACACTTTACAATCACATTAAATTGTTATTATTGTGTATTTCAAAAGGGACAATGTGCATCACATAATACCCCAGAGATAGCCAAATAATCCAGTTTTCATCAGTAGTCCCTCCAAAGATTTATACTTGAATAAAGAGCATTATAACACTGAGCATTAAGGCATGTTTGACCAACCCATGCAGGCAGTAACAACATGTAGGCATTGTATTAGAGGGAGTGCACTCTCCACTTTTCAGCCAATCAGGATGATTTTCACTTTATAGACTTTGAACATATTGTGAGTAAACCTTCATTTGGGTAGTAAGGTGTCAGTTCTGCAATACAAATGCATTTTGCCACTATGATTAGAAAACTGGCTGCTTTGATTCTTTGGACTGCAGCATGTAAGTATAAAGCCTCATGCAAAATAGTTTAAGCTATGAAACAGTTTATATGTACAGTATAGTGCCTCTTTGCAGTTAATACATGGCTGATATTTAACATTTATCTCCTTTTTAGCTCTGAGTCAAACTAATGACATTCCTCATCAGATTCCTTTGGAAGTGGTTGAAGTTGGTGGGAATATTACTCTGCATTGTCCACTTTCAAAGACGGAGCGCAAATTCTTCTACTGGTACAAGCAGCCGCTTGGACATATGCTCCAGACAGTTTCTTCAGGAAGCTTGACTGAACAAAAACTCAGTGAACAATTTAACAACAATCGCTTTAATTTAACAGCGGGGGATTCTCAGTGCTCTCTGACTATCAAGAATATCAGTAAAGAGGATGAAGCAATGTATTTCTGTCAAGGTGGGACTGCTTATTTTCAGCATTTTGCTGCAGGGATGTACTTGGCCGTAAACGGTAAGCTCTGTTATTATTCAAAGAGATCAGACAAGATTTTCAGGTAATAGTCTTTATTAACAATCTATTTATTTTTTACTGAATCCTAGATCATAACAGTCCAACACTGACTCATGTCAGACAAACCCCAGAGACAACATCAGTCCAGGACGGGGACACAGTTAATCTCCGCTGTTCTCTTCTGTCCAACACTTCTGTAAACTCTGGTCAATGTCCAGCTAAAAACAATGTGTACTGGTTCAGAGTCGGATTCGGAGCCTCCCATTCAAGCTTTATTTACACTAACAAAAGCAGCTGTGATGCTCAGCAAAGGAGCTGTGACTACCAGCTGTCAAAAACTATACAGACGTCCTCAGATGCTGGAATATATTACTGCGCTGTGCTCACATGTGGGAAGATCCTGTTTGGAGAAGGAACTAAAGTAGAGATGAGTATGGGTAATAAACTATGGACTTTAAATCACTAACTGAATTTTTTACAGTTTCACTCTGTTCAACGCTTTGGGTCAGACTGAAAACTGTCGCAGCTTTCAATGAGCTAAGCAAGATAACAAACATAATAATTAAATTGTTATATTTTTCCTTTTGAAAATGTGTCTCTTTTGTTCAAAATTTTTCCTTTTAAATTCTGGGATACACAGTATGGACCTGTGTGTCATGTCATTAGTAGACTATTTATTTATTTATTTAATTTATTTATTTATTTATTTATTTATTTATTTATTTATTTATTTATTTATTTATTTATTTATTTATTTCTCTTCTGCAAGGTAAGCCTTTGGAACCTCTTCTCATTGTCCTGAGTCTGCTGTTGGGTCTTTGTGTGATAGTGATCGCAATTCTTATATTCTCCAGAGATTAAAGGTAAGATTGTTCTTTTGTTTTTTATATTCTTATAGTTTATTGAAAAACCTTTTATTTCTGCTATGGTTCATATTTAATTATTAGTCAAACATTTTTTTTGTAAATTATAAAACTGGATATTCATCAACATTTCTACTTTCACATCTTCTTACTAATTTTACTGAATAAATCATCTGGTAGTAACACAAGCATGTACACATATGTATACACTTGCTTACACAAAACTTGTAATTTTTATTTTCTATATTTTGACATTGAAAAGTAAAATTGTTCTTTTATTTGGTCTCCAGTTCTGATATCTCTTTGAACAATTCTTTTAAGGATGCAAATATGTATTTGCACCCGCGTTTCTCTACTCAGAAAGAAGAAAGAAAAGGAAAATGATCATCCATCAACTACTATGGACTAGAATAATGAGGAAGAAAATATCAGTATTTGTTCATGTATAAAATACCTGAAATATGTTTCTTGTAAGCTTTGTTTGTGTTCAATGCTAATGTTGCTTTGTAAAAAGGACAATAAACAGTTTGCTTAAATGTTGCAAGATATTATGTTTTGTTTTGTGCCTTGGTGAACACAAAACAAAACAAAGTGGCTGAATTTCCACTTCATTATTCCTCTTTGTGTTTTTATTTATTTGTTTTTAACCTGAACAATCAGTTGAACTGACATGTACACCAAGTCTTTTGAATATTTATCAAAAATATTGTTGCAAAACAGAGACTAATTATTTAAAAATGAGAACAAATTACATTTCTACCAGTAGCATTTCCAGCTTGTCAGTTTTGTAATTCACAGCATGGACAGTGGTTCAAACCTGCTAAGTAGTATGTATAATTAAGCAACAAAACTATAAAATGTGGGATGAATGTCATGCAAAAACAGGTTCTGCTTCACAATTGACATGGAATTGATAAATATCTCTGCAACCTGTCCACACAGAATATTTGTTACCAGGGCCGTGCAGAGACCACTAAAGGGGCAGGTGCTCAAAAAATAAATAAATAAATAAATAAATAAATAAATAAATAAATAAATAAAAAAGGGCACATCTAACCACAATCTAGGGTTAGGGTTAGGATTGTGTTCACTGACGATGCTTTCTGGAAGTACTCCTGAGCCCATGCTGTTATTTCCTTGATCGTGGCATTCCTGTTTGAGGTGCAGTGACGTTTAAGGGCCCGGAGACCACGAGCATCCAGTAGAGTTTTACGGCCTCGACCCTTACGCACAGCGATTGTGCCAAATTCTCTGAATCTTTAGATCAGGGGTTCCCAAACTTTTTCCTGCGAGGGCCACATAGCTGTTCCTTTTTATGGTCGGGGGCCAGTCTTAGTTTTTGGAAAAAGACACCTTA
>NW_006799974.1:172391-174927 GCF_000485575.1 Poecilia formosa
TATAAGCCGATAGATAGATAGTGATGGATATAACAGAAAAAAATGTATATAAATAAGATGATTGAGTTAAACCTGAAATGACGAGTGAGGCAGCTCTTCATTACATTTTCTACTTATTTTTGAATATAAAAGTAAAAACATCTTATTTTAAAAGGCTTTAATTTTGAAATATATATATCATATGTGTTTGAAATTTTCTGGTTGTCTTCTGGAGGTCTCCCTCTGTCATCCAGAAGTGAGAGAAGTCACTGGAAACAGAAGGTTTTTCAGCAATGAGAATGGCAAATTAGTGGGAAAAAAGTAAAAAATGTGATTTTTCATTAGGTTTTTATTGTTGAAATTTTGCATCACATCTGGTTGACATTTACTGGTTGTGTACTGGAGGTCTTCCTCTGTCACCCATAAGTGAGAGAAGTCCCTGGAAACAGAGAGTTTCTCAGCAATGGGCACGGCAACTTAGGGGGAAAGATACAAATGACTTTTCTGAAATGCTTTTATGTTGAAATTATACATCAGCTCTCGTTGCCAATTTCTGTTTTTTTTCTAGAGGTGTCCCTCTGTCACCCAGAAGTGGGAGCAGTCACTGGAAACACAGAGTTTTTCAGCAATAGGCAAGGCTACCTTGGAGGGAGGGGGGCAGTAAAAGCGTGCTCTTTTAATAGGCTTTTATTTTCGAATTAAACATCAGATCGGGTTGACATTTGCTGGTTTTGTTCCAAAGGTGTCCCTCTTCCAGCCATAAGTGAGAGAAATTACTGGAAACAGAGTTTTTAAGCATTGCATAATGTTCCCAATTACTTCTGATATTTCTTTTTGCAACTTCAGCGGCTTGCCGTGGATCAAACATCTACCGGATGTGTGCTTTTATTATGAAAGCAGCACGTAAATGGGTGTACCATAATGTCTTGAGCTACCGCGCAGTTGTATATCGTGTGCTGGGCCGGCTGGACGCAGAGCAGGCTAGCTTTACCGCAGTGACGCACCGGCCTGTCAGTGTCTGTTGTATTTCATTACTTCTCTCCTTAAAACGCTACTCTGAGATGAAGCAGAAACGACACTTCAACGTTTTCTGTCATCTGACAAGTAGCAAGTTTACTGCACTTTATTCACCAAAAATGTTTTAATAAATAAATAGATAAATAAATAATTTTAGTACATGTTATTATGTGTCAGAAGAGGGCTTAGAAAATAATAATACCAAAAAAAAAATTGACTAAAAGGGCACTTGGGGGCAAGGAGCAAAAGGGGCAGGTGCTGAAGCACCCCAGCCCCACCTGCACATGCCTGATTTCTTGTCACATTTTACAACAGCAGCAGCAGCAAATGTTTGCAAGTTACATTTAATTTTACTTTTAAGATATTAAGTATGATTCAGAATTTTAAACCTGATGGAATGATGAAAAATGGTACTTAAATTAATGGTTTTAATATACCATTGTCATTCTAAACTTAATAAACCATTACAATCCGTTTTAATCCCTAGCCTCTGGGAGATACCCTTCTGAAGTTCATCATGCCGCCTAAAATGATTAAGTGACGCAGTTAAAAGGGTTAATAGTTTGAGTCATGGAGAACTGATCTGACCATTTCCATAGCAACGATCAGAAGCAAGACATTCCCCCAGAACTACAATGCCTCCTTGTAGCTATGACCTCATCTATGACATAAATCTATGACATAGATCAAAGAACATCTGAGGTTCTAAATGCTTGGATCTCAAAACAGAAGGTTATATCAAAGCAGGTCATTGACTCTTTGCAAGGTGTTTAACCAAGGTTTTAAGTATGGAACAGCTTTTGTTTTTTCCAGTCACTTTCGGTGCTGGATATTTGATCAACACTGGAGTGAGAAAAGTTTTTAACAAATTGCTTCCAGGGATCACATTCGATATAACTAGTCATAAGGACGAAACTTCAGAGTATGATGAGTTCGATGACTATCTTTTCAATCCTTCATCGACAAGGAATCAAACTACGGTAAATTCACAGCAAACTTTCCCGGCTGGGAAGGTTTGCTGTGAGACTGTTGAGTGTAAAAACTCAACTTGTGCGCTAACAAAAGCGACTTTGGAAGACCGTACCCAAAAGAGAACTGTTGTTGGGGACGATTTGGCCGCACTCAGAGAGCAAGTTTTGAAAAGTTTGCTCCTTGAGAAGAGAAGTGACTCTCAAACCCTAACCTGTGTCCTACTGAGAAGAGCAAGAGAACAGAACATCTACGGTGTACGAAGACCCAATGACAAAGGGTACGTAAAATATCAGCAAAGGTTTTAAGTATGGAACAGCAAACTTTCCCGGCTGGGGAAGTTTGCTGTTCCATAGCAAACTTTCTCAAACTTTCTCACAGCAAATTTTCCCGGCTGGGAAAGTTTGCTGTGAGACTGTTGAGTGTAAAAACTCAACTTGTGCGCTAACAAAAGCGACTTTGGAAGACCATACTCAAAAGAGATCTGTCGTGGAACAGCAAACTTTCCCGGCTGGGGAAGTTTGCTGTTCCATAGCAAACTTTCTCAAACTTTCTCACAGCAAATTTTCCC
>NW_006799974.1:175169-180113 GCF_000485575.1 Poecilia formosa
CTGGGAAAGTTTGCTGTGAGACTCTTGAGTGTAAAAACTCAACTTGTGCGCTAACAAAAGCGACTTTAGAAGACCGTACTCAAAAGAGATCTGTCGTGGAACAGCAAACTTTCCCGGCTGGGAAAGTTTGCTGTGAGACGCTTGAGTGTAAAAACTCAACTTGTGCGCTAACAAAAGCGACTTTAGAAGACCGTACTCAAAAGAGATCTGTCGTGGAACAGCAAACTTCCCCAGCCGGGAAAGTTTGCTGTGAGACTGTTGAGTGTAAAAACTCAACTTGTGTGCTAACAAAAGCGACTTTGGAAGACCATACCCAAAAGAGATCTGTCGTTGGGGACGATTTGGCCAAACTCAGAAAGCAAATTTTGAGATATTTGCTCCTTGAGAAGAGAAGTGACTCTCAAACGCTAACCTGTGTGCTACAGAGAAGAGCAAGAGAACAGAACATCTATGGTGTACGAAGACCTAATGACAAAGGCTACGTAAAATATCAGCAAAGGTTTTAAGTATGGAACAGCAAACTTTCCTGGCGTGGAAGTTTGCTGTTCCATAGCAAACTTTCTCAAACTTTCTCACAGCAAACTTTCCCGGAAGTTTGCTGTGAGACTGCTGAGTGTAAAAACTCAACTTCTGCGCTAACAAATGCGACATTGGAAGACCGTACCCAAAAGACCGTGCCCAAAACATTGGAAGGCCATATCTGGCTGGGGAAGTTTGCTCTAAGAAGAAGAGAAGTGACTCTCAAACCCTAACCTGTGCGCTACAGAAAATAGCAAGAGAACAGAACATCTACGGTATTCGAAGACCTACTGACAAAGAATTAGTAAAATATCAGCAAAAACATCCTACTAAAAATCCTTGCTGTCGGTTATCTTGACTGACAACATGGTACATCTGTCGTGCTCCTCCTGATTTTTAGTAAGGCTAAGCGTTGAAGCAATGACAGCGAGACCTGGAGGGGTGTGTTTGTGAGGAATGCCCCCCCCCTGGTCTGAACTCTAGTAGTGTTTTGTTGTTGGACTTCTGTGCTCGTCATGGACTGTCCATAACGAACACCATGTTCAGGCATAAGGGTGTCCATAAGTGCATTTGGCACCATGACACCCTGTATTGTTATTGTTAACAATAATAATACAAAATTATCAATATAATAAATAATAATAATTAGTATTACTTATATTGATAATTATTATTGTTACTATTTCTAATGATCGTAGTAATAATATAATATAAAGTTATTATAATTTAGTATTGTTATTATTGCTATTGTTTTTTTATAACCCTGCAAAAAAAGAGCTGCCTGTTTGCTACTCTTGCAGTGGAGATGAAGATGGTCCATTCAGGAAAGCAGAGTTGGATCAAACTTTAACGTGGAACTGCAGAAAAAAGAAACAAAAGCAAAAATTCAATTGTTAATGCATGTCACCATGAGAAAAGCCTACTGAGTTTTGCTTAAAAAAAACTTTAAAAAAAATAAAATCACACATTTTTGTCTCATGAAGTGAAAAAAATTATCTGCAAAACAACTTATTTGCGCATGTCAGAAATCTTTTCTTGCTATTCTAAGTTTTTGTTTGTGACTCAAAGTTTTGCTTGTGATTCTCACATGACATCATGGGCAGGGCCCAAAATCACAACAAAGGATTTGACGTGTGCAAATAAAAGTTTATGTTTGGCAAATAACTTTTTAAGTTCACGAGACAAAAATGAGTTATTTAATTTTAAAAAAAGTTTTTTAAACAAAACATTTTGTTTTTAAAAAAGAAATCATTACAATTCCAAAAGTTTTGATTGCAATTTTATTTTACTTTAATGAGGTTAGTTTTTTTTTTTTTTTTTTTCATTGAATAATTGTGGGGAAAAAATTAACTTCATACTCTGCAAACCAGACCCTAAACTTACTCAAAGTCTGGATTGAGTTTTTTACCCTTCATTAATGACACACTTTTATTACATTCATTATATTTATCATGGTAATTCAGGGTGAGTTATTTTATATTCCAAATGAACATCCTTGTTGTACTTTTATTTAAGTGCTATTCTCCTTCAAGATACCTTTACCTAACGCCAGAATAAATGCAATGTACATGATGCAGCAAAGGAAATTAGAAGATCGGACATATGTCCGTCATGGAGATGATCGGTTTTGGACGGGCGATGTGCCCCTATTGCATAAGCCATACTGAAGAATGGCTGATATCATTAGCGATACAGGGAAGAAGCTTTTTTGTTATCTAGCTTTGCTAGCAAAGTCGTTAGCTAGCAGCTAGCTAATAGCACAACAACAACAGCCTAATGTTTGTATGATAAAAAACTGAATCGATAGATAAGAACAGTTTTTCCTCACCTGGCTGTCAGTAGTTCTTCAGAGAAAGGCAGACGCAGAGGCCTGTCAGTGTCTGTTGTATTTAATTACCTCTCTGGTTAAACCGCTGAAGCAGAAACTATACTTCAATGTTTTCCATCATCTGACAAGTAGCAAGTCTACTCCACTTTATTCACCAAAAGCATTTTTTGTTTAATTCACCAAAAACTGTTCTGTAACTGGAATGTTTGCTACGTTGAGCTCCAGTTAGCCGCCTTATCTCACTGCGCGAGAGGCAACTGCGTCATGTGTCACGGGCAAAAGGTCAAAGGTAACAAGGTGACCGGAGGGCTTATTATGTTGTACATAAATAAATAAATAAATAAATAAATAAATAAATAAATAAATAAATAAATAAATAAATAAATAAATAAATGTTATTATGTGTCAGAAGAGGGCTTAGAAAATAATAATACCACAAAAAAAAAATTACCAAAAGGGCACTTGGGGGCAAGGAGCAAAAGGGGCAGGTGCTCAAGCACTCCCAGCCCCCACCCCCGCCGCATGTGCCTGTTTGTTACAAGTAACTATTGATGGCACATGGACAAGCGAATCAAAATAACTGGTTCCCTACTTTTTTTTTCTTTTCATAGTTCTCACTCTGAGTGAGTAATGACAGAATTCTGTTTTGATTGGTAACATGACAGTCAAGCGGATAATTCATCTGTAGGCAGCAGTGAGGAGGAAAGTGCAAAACAACCTGTAAATAAGACTGACTTCCTTAAAGGAAGCAGCGTATTTCACAAAAGTAAGTATGTCTGCTTTTGTAACAGAACAAAACAAATCAGGCAGGAAAAAGTCTTCTAAAAAAATTGCTGAGTACAAAAAGATTTAGCACACTAAATGTTCATATTTGCCAAGTTAAGCTAAAATGTGAGGCTATATTAAATTGATATTAACTACATCATGTCCCACAATAGTCTGCTGACAATATATATTTTCACAATGACAGTGTTTTGGAATGTTTTGTTTTGTGGGGTTTCTTAGGTTTCATAGATTTAGTTTTCTGTCAGATGTCAGGTTTTATTTCTTGTTTATATGTATTTAGGTTATTGGTTCTCTGTTAATGTAGCTCATGTTTTTCACCCATGTCTTCTGATCAGTTATTCCCCTCACCTGTTTCCTGCAGTATTTAAGTTTGAGGCATGTCTTTGTCTGGAGCGGGATTCTTCTGCATCTCACCTGGTGTCACCCATTTATTGCCTGATCGTGCCTGAAAAGCCAGAAATAAAACTGCAGAATGCAATGCAGCTGTTTGTCTTTTGTCTCGCCTTAATTTACCCTTTGTTCTGAAGTTGTAGAATTGAATAAATCCTAGATAAAAGCACCCCTTTAATATGTAATATTTTGCCTTTATTTGTGTTCTGGTTTGTCTAATATAATCTGAACCAGTTTTAACACAATACAGAACAATACAACTATCTTCTCCCATATTTGCCAATATGGTGTAATCAATTACTGGACATTAAAGAAGCTTTTGAGAATCATAACCTCCAAGCTTATTAGAGGAGTTAATGCTCATCGCGGTTTGTCGGCAGGGTTAATCATCTTATATGTGTCTTTTTTTGTGAAATGCCCACCAGTTTTGTTGATGTGACCAGCTGTGAACAATTTCCAGATTCTATGAAGGCAACTCCTTTAATGAAACAAGAGATTTGATGTACTGAGAGTGAACGGCCTTAAAAAGTCAGGGATTAGTTCTAAAAATTACTTTTGTAACCTTGTTAGATGTGAGTTTCTTTCTCTTTCTAAGCTCCATTTTTAAAATCAACAGCAAAAGAGCCATTGGCATATGAACATAAAGTTTATTTAGATGTCAAGAAGTTATGTTCATATAAAAAATGACATACATTTTTGCTTTGTTATGAAAATATTTGAGGTACATTATGGCAAAAATAATTAACAAGATTCTTGTAATAGGTTTATTTTCAGAGTAAATGTCAGACTACTTTGTAATCTACTGAAAATAAAATCTATTAAAATAATTTTTGATAGAAACTTGGGTAGTGCTTTAAATGTGTCTTTTAATTTTCTATCAAAATTCACAAATTGCTTAGGATGTTTTATGTTTTTTTTAAAAAAAATGTTTCACCTCAGTTTTACTAAATTCAGTCATGGATTGGCTTATTTTCCGAGGGAGTGCACTTCTAACTTTTCAACCAATCAGAACAATTTGCCCCTTGAACATATTGAAGACCTGAGACTAAACCTTCACTTAGAGAGGAAGGATTCGTCAGTGCTAGACTATTGTTTTTTTGTTTGTTTTTTGGTGCCACAATGACCAAAAGACTGTCTGCTCTGGTTGTTCTCACTATAGCTTGTAAGTACCACTTTTATTCATTTTGTTCATAATTGATAGAAAATGTAAAGAGGAATGCATTTGTTCATTTGAGTTAAGCTTTGTGAAACTAAGTGATTGGATTTATCTAACAGTTTTAATAATTATCTTGTTCTCTCTCTATTTTTAGCTCTGACTCAAACTAATGAGGTTCCTCATCAGATCCCTTTGAAAGTGGTTGATGTTGGTGGGAATGTTACTCTGCATTGTCCACGTTCAAACGAGGCAGGCGACTTCTTCT